>NC_081406.1:615430026-615632330 GCF_030272615.1 Cryptomeria japonica | reverse complement strand
TTATGGATGATGATTAATGATGGATATTTGAGGGTTTTCAGGTCTCCCTCCCCTTTCTACTCTCTCTGTGATTCAAGGTTTTCTACATGGATATAATTTGTGTTTAGGGATTAGAGTTGAATGTATAGTGTTTAGGGCTTTAATATTTCAGGTTTAATATGATTGATAATGAAGGGTTGAGGGTGTACGTATCCATCCCTCCCTCCTTACCCCCTATCTCCCTCCCCCCCCCCTCTCTTCTATCTCTCTCCATGGTTCAAAGCTTTCTTGTATTTAAGTCAATAAAGCACAATGCAATAACACACTTGTGTTATGTTTAGATTTGACTATAATGCATTCCCATTATGGTCTCGGATTGACCTTAATGTGAATGTTCTATAACAGGCTCACATATGGTCTCTAGGGGGCCAAAAACTAGAGTGAGCACTTTTTTCTCCCCCATCTTTGTGCACTTACTTGAAACTAATTGTCACTTGTTGTGATGAGGAAATTATGGTGGCTCCATTATTAAACTAATAAATAGATGCTTTCCTATAATAAATATGTATGGTATGTTTGAAGATCTTAGTACCACACTAGAAGTTTGCATGTAAGATAAGTGGTGTCATAACCATAAGCTAGTAGTGTAGAAGCATGAAGTTATATCCTGGTAGTGAGACAAATCAGAAAACATGCAATAAAAAATGTTGAGTACACATGGGATTTCAATCTAAAAAGGTGTTTCATTAACCCACTCAACATACATATGGCTTTGTATGGCAGGGAGAGTTTGATCAAAGACCCTTCAACGTAACCCCCTTAGAAAATTATATATATGATCAAATAGGTAGTGTTTTTTCACTATTGAATAATGACACAAGGGTTTCATTGAATCCCCTTAGATTAAACATGTAGGTGAAGCACCGTTGTAGTAGCCTCTTTCCTCTCCTATTCATAGGTACATAGCCCTCAATATTAGCTTACTAAGAAATATAATTTTTATTAATTTTGTCATTTTATAATTAATATCAAAATATTATTAAAAAAATAATGATCTTTATTCAAACATTAGAAAAATAAATGAATTAGATTCAAAATCTCGAGAAATTACAATAGAATGTTCGTATCTGATCTGGTTTTTGTGTATCAACCACTCAAGGCAAAATTCCTACCGCCACTGATTGATCAATCTAATTCCCCTTGCAAAAACTGTATTTCTGTGAGATATTGAGAGAATGGAAGGGCGCTGACGGATTGCAGGGCTGCTGAAATTGTGAAGTTCTGTTGACGAATGGATGGTTGAGAAGCTGCGAGGCAGTCCATCTTTTACCTGCGTCCTTTTCAAGACAACATCTGATAAAACTTTGAAACTCCGCAGATGCACTGGCGGGTGCAGAGGGCGGCTCTCCAAAACATATGGCACACATCAGTGTAGGCCAATCTGCTTGCTCTCCATCTGCTCCAAACGGGAAATGACCCAAATAGCATTCCAACAGTGTCAATCCCAAGCTCCAGATATCCCCTGCATACCCATTATATCTTCCGCCATGGCTCTGCGGATCGAATCTTTCGGGGCTCATGTAAGCACATGTTCCCACATAGGAACTGCAGCAGGGATCTGTGGTCTGTGATAAAATCCTGCTCACGCCGAAGTCTGCAATTTTGATTCTCTTGGGATTCTCGCAAATCAAGAGGTTAGAGGGCTTAATGTCTCTGTGAACAATCAGCTCTTTATGAAGGTATTTCAATCCCTCCAGTACTTGCCTGGCGATCTTTGCCAGGGATGACTCAGTCATCTTTGTCTTGTGCTTTAACAAATCGGCAAGGGAGCCTCCATCCATGTATTCCAGCACAAAATTAATGTCCCCCCCATGGTGAAAGACACCCTTACATTTGACAATGTAGCGAGAATCAATTTTCCCAAGGATCTCCATCTCCCTGTTGATGTGGGAAGTGAGGGAGGAATCATGGTCCAGGCGGATAACTTTGAGGGCATAGTAGGTGGAGGATTTAGGGTGGAGGACCTTGTACACAATGCCTCCGCTACCATGCCCGAGATTTCCCACTCTTTCCAAATCAGAGAGCTGTACGCCTTGTTTGGGAGGAAGGGGTAATGGAAGAGGCTTTGGCAGAGGCGCCCTCTGATTTTGCACAGGGATTGGAAGCTTCAATCCCAACCGTTTCTTGGACTCCATCAGGCATCAGTTTGCTATCACTGCTTGGGGAAAAGTGTGTGAGGATGAATGGGTATATAAAGAGGCGTCCATTCCAAATCCTAGAAAGAGTTATTGCGTCATGGATGATGGAAGAAACGAGATTTTTATGATTAAAAAGTGTGAATTTCCTTGGATGAAACTGCCCCTTCAAAGTGAATGAAAGTTCAGAGAAGCAATGAGGAAGCGGTGGTGAAGGTCCCAGTTACAAAATGACTTAAGGAGTGACGTAAGATTGATATGACATTCAGAGAACATTTCAGTTTAGAGTGGATTGATGCCTGCACCGGGGTCAAGAAGCATGGAGGATACGGAAGATCCTTGGCGCGCACTCCACGACTAATAGAAGACGACTCTCAACTAGGTTCTCAAATATACACGTCTCTCATTTGTTCAAACTTTCATTTTGTTTAGCTTATATTTTGTATCTTGATAGGTGTTATTATGTTGACAATGGTATAAAAATTCTCTCAATTTTATATGGTTATATTATTTATTTTAAATTTGATAATTATTTATATGTCAATTTTTTTGAGTTAATATATTTAATTGGAATGTAGGAATCAATTGAAAAAGAGATGTTAACTGTCGAATGTTGGTGCTAAAAATAACGAAGTCCAAATTTGCCTTTTGAATCAGGAGTTGATGTTATATTTGCACAAAAACCTAACTAGCTGAAATAGAGTATACATATATTAATCAAGGAACTTAGAAGTAACAAGAAACTATTCTAGATATCCAATCCTAAACCAAATGAAGAAAAAATGACAGTCCAAGAAGTCTATCAAGTGACACAAAATATCAACCAAAATTTGTAGCCAATAAACCAACTCATATGAAGAACAACAACCAATATTCCAATAGAAAAAAAAAGTAGTCCAAAAGTGGTCAAGATAAATTATATAGGCCTTGATCCATCACTAAGACCTTTAACACTATAATATACTTCCTTGCAAGAAAAACACACTCACTAGGACAAAGAGACTGCCATGTTCTCTACATACCCATTCTCATCAGAACATTTAAAGAATGATAGAATGGCCTGCACTAAGAAAGAAACCTTAACACCTTTCACAATAGCTTTTAAGACCTTTTGCGAAAAAAAATGTCTCCACTTAATAGTATGTTGATGATCCAACACACAATTGTAATATACCTTAGCTCCATGAATGACATGTTCAATATCATTATAAAGGAGTAAGGAACCAATAATATATGATAGAAAGAAGGCACAACAAAGTGTTCAAGCTATATAAAATAATATCCTTCTCCCACATGTATGTCCTGAATCTAGCAACAAATTTTCTATGAAAAATTGAATACAAACACATGAAGCGCCATTAAGATACTTTCCTAGCTCCCATATACGAACCATCCATTGCCTAAGATCAATGTCTCTAATTTCTCACTCAAGGAATGCCTTAAAATTTGTAATCATCTCCCCATTAGAGAACTTTTTCTTCCTTTGTCGACTCTCTTATCTTTCACAAAAATATTAATAACCTTCTTCATAGATAAATGGGACCTCTCGCACTAAGCCTTAGAGGCATATTCTATCTCACATCTAAAGAGTCTACTATTTAGCAAATTAAAATGTATGAAATGAATGTATTACTAGCCTTAAATAACAATACCACTAAGTACTAGAAAATTATTACCTTAAAAAAGGCCACCATAGGAGTGCAACCAATCCCATTTTTCATACACAATCCTTAAAAACTATTACAAAAACTATCACATTCTCCAAACCTTCACTAGCATCCTTGCCAAGAATAAGAAGTACATTTGGAGGAAAGGACTCACTCCAACATTTATAGATCATCCTCTTCAAACCCTTTGAGACCAACTCCTATATCAGCTACCTAGTTAACCACCACATTACTATTCTTACTAATTGTAAAGCGGAAAAATTGAACCCTAGTTGTTCTCCCCTCCCCAACTCCAAGGAGAGAGAAGGGAGGTCACTAGGGTTGATGGTTTTCACTTAGGAGAGACTTTACATTCAAAAGAGGGGTTGAAACCCACAAGATCCAATCCTACACAATGCAGGATTGGATTCTAAATGAGTTTCAAGGGTTAAGACATCAAGGATACCCTCTTTTGTAAAGTATGCAGATAGAATGATTGAACTAGGAATGCATGTAAAGTAGGAAAGATTCACTTATAAACAGAGATAGGGATACGGGATGAAGCTGCGGACCTAGAATTAGCAGTAAAATGTCGAGATGGTGCTATTTTGCAAATTTGAGCGAAAGTTGACGGGACGATGGCGCCCGGAGTGCACACGGTCCTCCGAAAAATCCACGAAACGAAGGGGGATCTGTTCGTCTCTACACAAGGATTCCAGATCTTCAATTACAGCCGCGTACCTGCAACCTACACACAGAAAAGAGAGGACGATTGGGGGGTTAGGGATTAGGGGTTTGCCTTTAGGTCAAACCTCGGTTTTGGAATTAACCAAGAAATGAGAATATTGTAAATGTAAATGTTTGCAATGTAAACAAGTACTGATACCTTGTTGTAAGAATGTTTGTAATCTTACATGAGAAGGTGTAATGTATGTTGTATGTTGTATGTGATCTCCTCTTCAATGGTTGAATCCTTGTCTTGAATGCAACACTTAGCCTTGAATGGAGACTTAGAATGCTCAATTGCTTGAAGGAATGCTTGAATGCTTGAATGCTTGAATGTTTGAATGTTTGAATATCGCTTCCGCCTTTTGCACACATATGTTTTTCCTCCCTCCCTTTTTGGAAGAGGAAATGTAGTTTATATACTTGTCAATTAGGGTTGAGAGACTGATTTTCCCGACC
The DNA here is from genome assembly GCF_030272615.1 of Cryptomeria japonica. Taxonomy (NCBI): domain Eukaryota; kingdom Viridiplantae; phylum Streptophyta; class Pinopsida; order Cupressales; family Cupressaceae; genus Cryptomeria; species Cryptomeria japonica. The sequence goes on along the minus strand of NC_081406.1, from coordinate 615,627,325 downwards.
TTAGGCCGACCTAGAAACAATATTTTCCAATTTGCAAACTTCAAGACCCGATGCCCAACAAGAGGCCGGGCCCAAAATAGGGCCAGGGACCAGGGCGCTGGGCGCCATGGTCCCACCTCCCGAGACAGCAAGGTGCAAGGAGGGATCAGGCCAAGGTGCAGAAATATGCAGTTTTTGATGTCACAAGCAGGTTTTGGGGTCTCCATTCAGGTTCAACGTTGCACTGCCATCGTGAAGACCCAAATGCAATCAAAATTGCAAGTGTCGCAATTTTAGGATGCTACACTAATGTGATTGTAAGTAGTCTTACCAAAGGAGTTGGCTAGAACCTTGGCCTCAAAATTGAGAGTGTCTAGGAGAAATTATTGTCTTTCCCACCCTTAATAACATAAATAATAATTTTAGAGTCTCCTTCCACTTATAATAGCTTCCAACCCTTCCCCTTTATGATTCTTATACCCCACATTAGGGCTTTGGCTTCAACCATGTTGTTGGAATCAATCTTGGAAAACTATACACCATGATGCAAAGGCATTGCCCATGAACATATATAAAGACACAACTCTTTCCTCTCCCACAACACCATGGTTTTCGTTTACACCATCAAAATTAGATTTTACCCATCCCTTGTCACAATAAGACCACCTAATAGGATGGTCTATCCTAGGGGTCATATTAAGAGAAATCCAACTAGAGACACTTAGGGAAAGCTAAAGAAACTCCCTTTCTACCATTCTAAGAATCCAATATAATTTTCCATAGTGATCCCCCACCTCCATAGAAGAATAAAAATATTCTCTACTCTTCATTGAATTCCTCCAATCTTAGAAAATTTAAATTTAATCTTCTAGGCAAGATATTCGACATAATCAAAGCTAAACCATAGTCCTAAATAGACTAAGGCCCATTCTCTCAATCTTCAAGTTCCTTCCCATAAAAATAATCCTCACATTTAATAGGAGAACCCAAAACACTCTTTATCTATTACAAAGTTGAGACCAAACATGTCAAGAAAAAACACACCCAATGAAAAGATTGATATCATTAGTTTCTTCCTCCAAGTAAAAGATGAACACACTCGGATATGCTCTCTTTACCTAGAATCTAGATTTGATCCCAAGTGAGAACCCATATTTTAGTAGCTATCCAAAGGAAAGTGGAAGGGAAATTTGTCCTTAAAAGTATTTTCAATTTATGTGACTCCATGGTTTCTTTTTTTCATTCATAAGATCTCTATACCAATTTCATCCCAATAGTCCTATTCTAGTCAATTTGTATTATCTAAATCTCAGCTTAGTCAACTCAAATATAAAAATATCATCCCACTGTAGTAGGTAGTAAATTTTTGAGCTTCCCCCATGCCACACCAAGAAAATTTTCACTGAATAATCTCAATCACTTTGCCACCATACTAGGAATCTAATAAAAAACATAAAATATATTATAATAACTATAATGGAAACCTTTATGAGGGTAATCCTAACAACCAAAGATAGCCATTGCTTCTTCTAGGTAGTTAGTTTATCCTGATTCTCTTAACCATCAATTACTATTCTATCTCTAAAGTGCTTCTATCAATTGGAGACATAGCTAATATCTACTTGGTACCTTATCTATTTCAAACTCAAAATTCTTTATATCTCAAGCCCTTCAATGTAGTGATCCTTTAGAAAGAAAATAATTGACTTAAGAAGATTAATCATCTTCCCTATTGCCTTCTTGAAGATATATAACATATGTTTAATAATTGTTGCCAATTGAACACACCCCAAGACTGAGAGCGGGGGGGGTGTGGATTAGTCTTGAACGAAATCTTAACACTTTATACGTTAATTCAAATTTCACTTTAAACTTTAATCTAATCAGCAACAAATAAAGATAAACAATGAACACACATGCACAACATAACACCATATTATGTGAAAAAGTCAAGAAGGGAAAAACTGTGGTGAGAGTTAACTCACACAAATATAAATAATATTACAATTTGTTGAAGGGCTCACTGCCCAAGGAATCTCATTGCCCAAAGAAGCTCACTACCCAAGGAAGCTCAGTGCTTTGGAAGGAGTTGGAAATTGAGGATCACTTCCCCAAGGAAAGATACAAAAGACTTGTTGAAGGATACACTATCTCCAAGAAAGATACATGAATTTATGAGTTATGATGAGTATGCCTTCAACAACAATACATTTGACAGTCTCCTTTAGATCTAGTTGTGCTTGAATCGCTATCTTAAGCAACCATTAGACAACTCATCTCTAATACTTCCACCCCACACACTCACAACTTCACATTTGCATCTTCCTCATTCCACTTTGATCCAAACACTTTATAAGTGACTTCATCTTCTTTATATACCATCAACATCATCTTAAAACATCAATTAGGTCAAAGAATAGGGGACGAGAGGCGATTCCACAAGGTTAGCCACAAAACATAATTATGATGAAAATGGTCCTATATAGGAGATAGACAGGGCCTAAACATCTTAACGCATCATCCAATGTGGTTGCAAACATCACACATGTTGGCGAATATCCTCTAAGGTCAACAACAAAGTAAAGTGTAGGTAGAACATGTAGCACATAATCAATCGGCCCAAAAACTCTTCCTCCATATGAATTATCACAAATTGGATCCCCACACAGCATAGTAGGTCCCAAACACAACCCAAAAAATCTTATAATGTTGGTGGAGACACCCAAAGATGCACCATGAGTAAGAGAAGAAGCCTTGTCAATTGGATAGTTGTCAATTACCCTAAAACCCAATACTAGACAAAATGCAACATAAAAAATACCATCCAACATCATGTGGACCACATAGAGTTGTTCAATAAACCCCCAACAAAATCCTCATATAATTTTTCCACACTATCGAGTGAAAAATAGTTAGCAAAAAAGAAAAATAATACATAATTCTTCTCACCGTAGTGCTAGGATACATAGTCCCGAGAAAAGACTTTAACAGACAATTACAAAACACTTCACCACCTTAAATTTGAACTAAGACACTACACAAACATCATAAGAATTCCCTCCAAGCCACAACAATAGGAACATAAATGTGGAACATTGTCTAGACTAGACCTAACCAGCCAACACACTGCCAACATACTACCATCACCAAAAACATTAGCTACAACATAAGGTACCTAGAAAGATAGGAGTGCAATATCCATATAGCATAAACATTATATCCAAAAATGAAAGATCAAATTTTCAAAAGTAGAGGTATGCAGAGTATTCTTCTAGACTACATTCAAAACACCTTCTTGCAAATCTCTCTTCATCAAATTTTGGATACCAATACACCACTTTCTCACTTAGGAGAAACAAACAAGATATCACAATAGTATATAGTATGCACAAGACCATTCGAAAAAAATTCCTTCACCACCATGCTTCTAATCCTCATCTTAACACCTCTAATTCTCATCTCATTGCATCTAATACTTATATTAATATCATCATGATATCATCTCCAAGAACATCAACATCATTGCTATTTAGCAACATCATCACAACATATTGAGTGTAGACATCAACACTAAGAAGGTGGACATCCACAACAAGGAACCTCTTCATCATTGATCATAAGTTGCAACATATCAACAACAATAGACTGCAACACCACTCTTTAGCAACATGTACTATCATCAACAAAGGGTTCACCAATACACAATATCATAATCAATTTCCAATATCCTCCTCAACACTAAGCCAATAATATCTCTACAACCTAATAATCACAACACTGAGTATGACATGACATAATCAAGCTCATCAACACACGAACTGAGGGTTGACAACAATGACAACACCAACTCATCAACGACAACAACTGCCAACAATCTCCTCCTTTGTCATTCATGACAACACTCACACAAATCAATATATTTTATCCCCCTTTGACATTAAGGACGAAGTTCAGGTCATTCACCAAACTTTGCACCTACATTTTCTTCTTTCTCATTGTCAGCAATGTCTAACAACTCCTTGCTCTCCCTAAGAGAAGCGACCAGAAAACATCCTACTCCCCCTAAGGAGTAGACATCATCATTCTAGGAGGCAAATGATTATACTTTAATCTCCCACTAGACAGATGCACCAACATATGTTTCTAGTTTGAAGGAGGAGAAATAATTCCTATCTTTTGCTTGAGATATCCAAATGTGTCCTTTGAAAGTGCCTTTTGAAAATATTTGCGATCTAATCCTTTGTGGGACATACTCCAGTCTAATCCAGGGTTTACTTTAGTGGTGAATATTCACCAATAGCGAATATTTCATGTCGGTGACCTAGAAAATTGTGAATATATTGTACCGATCAGGGGTGGCCATGTCGTCCAAACTTTATAAATATTCATCAAATGCATGGCCCAATCACCCACTATTTTATGTAATTAATTGTATCTCTATCAATATTTTTCCAATAGAATCTACGTTTTCCACACAATAAATTCAATATTTTTGCCTACACTTTCCAAGGTCGTCTTAATAGATGGCCATAATTCGCCAATAGCCATATAAAGATTTATTGACCGAGAGGACCCAATTTGCTTGGCATTTTGCGGAAGCATATCTCAATTGACCCCAATTTTCACCAACTCTATTATAATTGCCAATTAATTGGACAAGCCATAATCGCCTCAAAAATTACATAAGACGTGTTATGGTTAAGTGTGATTTGCCAAATATATGTATACCATATATAATTCCCGCCAAATTCACCAAATAAGGATTGGTATATAAATACAGTCAAAGATCAAATTTATCTCTACACAATTTGGTCAGTTTTGGACTCTCAATTCAGATCACTAGCGAAGTTTCAGACCAGGAACAACCATTGCTACTGACTGCATTGGCGATTGCTAATGACCTAAAGGTAAGTGATCATATTTTTGAAGTGTTATAATATTATCCTGAATTCATCTCTATATGTTGGTACTATTGAGTTCATTCTTATTTAGTTAGTGGTCACCCGAGAGACCTCAGACATCTAGATTGTAGGCCATAGGGCCAATGAATCATATAGTCTATTATTACTTCTTCAACAAGTTGATATTTTTTGCAGCCTTTATTTCGTTGGAGATGTCAAACAAGAAGAAGGGTAGGAATCCTGAATGTGAGGAAGGCCAAGAGAGGCCAACAAAACGCAGAACGTTGTCTTCATACTTTGGTATTGGCAAAGATTGTGGTAAAAATCAAGAAGGTACATCATCACAAGTACAAGTACAAGATTCACAACCTACACCGCATATTGAACAAGGCGGAGAACCTGATATCTCAGATCACGATGAACTTGAAGAAGATTTTCTAGTAGACACCCAAGGTATCTAAAATGATATAATCGACTTGGGTGATAATGTCACATATGATAATGCACGGAAGGGGAAAAGAAAACCCAAATCAAAAAAAGATCAACCCAAATCAAAAAAGAATCAAGAGTGGGATATGTCAGTGAGGAATTTTCAAATTGCTTGGACGTCAAAGTATCCATTCATTGAACCAGTGGAGAATCCAATTGAAGGCAAGCCTCCAATAGAATGCAAGTGTAATATTTTCGCTTGGAAACATAAAAAGGAAAAGAGGTTGCAGCTAAAAATTGACACCATAGAAAAACATATGGGTAAAGTTTACAAAAAACAAATGATAGATGGAGGTGAAAAATTAGTGATAAGATGGAAAACAAAGGAGGAATGCAAGCATGTGAGGAATCCTGCTAAAGTTAAAGGTTCTATTGAATCTATTCTTGGAAAAGCAATACAAATAGAACAACTGGGAAAAGTTGTTAAGTGTTGTTTTTTATATTTTGAGCAGAGGGCGTGCTATGACAGACTACCCATTAATGAGTGGTTTATTACACTTTTTGAAAGTTTCTAACTATCCTAATAGCCACTGGTCAGTAAACAGTGGATGAAAATGGGAAAGTTGTCTTACTGAGGTTGAAAAACAATATGTAAAGGAAAAAATAAGGAGTCAAACTTTGTTGTGTTGTCTTTAGACAAAGTTACGACTGTAGATAATATTTCGTGGGTATGCATGCATGTTTATATTATACAGAATCATGCCCTCCAACCTCATCTACTATTTGTTGCTAAAATAAAGGATAGTGCGACGATGGAAAATTTATTTCAACTAGTAAAGAGTTGTTTAATTAAATATTGAGGTGTCGTGTGTGTGAAGTAGGGTATCTGCAGCTACAACACAAACACTCAATAGATCATTACAAGCATGGTTAGCAAATTGAAACCAAATGAAAGATAAACCATGACAAAGTGACCTATCGCCTCCTAAGAGATGCGATTGTGGATTTGCTCTCAGATCTAGATGAGAAATCCTAGTGACTTGACTACACCAAAACAAAGGATTTAAAATGATATGACGCGCAAGATGGATGAATGCATGATTAAGCTAGATTGATCCAAGAAGCTAATTATACTAATGATATGTGTTGCTTATGCTAAATGATAAATGCAATTAATCTAGATGAGAGATTGATTATACTATATGATAAAATAATTATACTAGAGTATGATCAAATTAAGCTAGATCCAAGATGCAATACATGATAACAATGCTTAAAATAGAATGCTAGAGATAATATACCTATAATAACAATTCTTGAGATAATATGAGATGGGATATGATCTACCTATAATAACAATGCTTAAATGATATGAGATGAGATCTTTTGTGCAACAAAATGGGGGATATTTATAGGATTTCCAAGGCTAGGGGTGAGGTGGCAAGAATCAATGGTCAAGATTGAGTCTGAAGATATCAAGGGTCAAATTGGAGGAGGTTTGAGGGAGGGACACTTGTCATCTCTATGGTGACAAGTGTCAAGGAATCTTGCTCATAAGAGTGCAAGTGTCCAAGGGAGGATACATGTGGCATAAATTCGATGTGTCTCAAGAGGAGAATATCCAACCCATAGGAAGTTAGGATAAGGAGGTTAGTATGTGCAAGATAGGATAGGGTTAGTTAAACCCAGGATTAGGTGGAATGGGCTAGGTTAAGGGTGGTTAGGTTAGGTGGTTAGAAGTTAGGAGCCATGTGGAGAATTTGAATTTAAAAATTCAAATAATCCAAGATTAGGTGGAATGGGTTAGGTTAGGTGGTTAGAAGTTAGGAGCCATGTAGAGAATTTGAATTGAAAAATTCAAATAATCGAGGATTAGGTGGAATGGGTTAGGTTAAGGGTGGTTAGGCTAGGTGGTTAGAAGATAGGAGCCATGTGGAGAATTTGAATTTAAAAATTCAAATAATAGGAAAAGGCTAATTAACTTTCAACAACTCATAAATTGGTTTGTTTTAATTAATTAGGGGATTAGAATAAATGAATTAAATGGGGGGAAGATTAATTAATTAAGATTAATTAATCAAAGGGGACTATCGAAATGAACTTATTTAATAAATCCTTAGATTTATTAATAAGAAGGTGAATGGGGGAATTTAATCAAATTGCTAACGAATTTGATTAAATTGGGAAGGGAGTTTAATTAAATAATTGCTTATTTAATTAATTATCTTCAGACCATTTTCAGGTGTATATAGGAGGTATGGATGACATGACGATTGCCAAAAAGTTGGTGTGTGTTGGAGCGAATGAAGCTTCAATAATACAAGGTCACATGAATGGTCTTTGTGCAAAGATGGAAACTTCTTGTACACCCTACATTACTGGCATTCACTGCATGACCCATAGAATGAATCGAGATTTTGGAATTGTGAGCAAGCATGCTCCAATAAAAAAAAAAAAGAGCATATAATCAGAGAGCTCTACTCACACTTCTGTCGAAGTCCCAAATGATTTATGGAATTTCAACACTTTGTTGATGGAATAACCGATGGGAACAAGCTTCTTAAAGATAATGATACCAAATGGATCTCTTTGGATGAACTAGTGCATCGAGTTTTTTCAGAATATCCATCCTTGATTGGACTATTTCACACAAATTGCAATGAATCAAAGAAACCAAAATTTCCTTACCTTCTTCAGAGGTTAAGTAATATAGAGACACTCTTAACTTTAGAAGCTCTTCTCCCATTCTAGAGGAAATGAGGAATATTATGAAAAAAGCCTCGCAAAGACTTATGTATATTGTGAAATATGCTAAGCTGCATAAGATGACATGCCTCACCCTTGATAATCTCTATGGATCTCAACCAACATTGTCTGATGAAAAATTTGCTAAGTGGTGGACACTCACAAATTTGAACAATCCTGATAACTTTTTACAGATCAGTGCAAATGGGGAGTTATGTGCTAGTGTACGCGGAGTTGAGATACCAATGCACTACTTTGCCACGGTCGAGCCTGAGGAACTAGAAAAGAACCCCAAGAAGCAACTAGCAAGAGTTACAAGGGAAGAGTTTAGCAAGATTGTTGAGTTTGTAACTACTTTTGTGATGAAAATTGCCTATGATCTTTCCTCACATATTAGAAGCAGATTCACTCCTGAGAAACTACTTAAAGCCATGTCTATTGTGTTTCCTCAAAATTGGAACCTCAATAGTTCAGTTGATTTTCGAACTAAGCTACTGACTTTGATAAAGCAATTTTGAAAATCCAAAGAATTCAATGGAGTAACTATAAATGGAATTTTAAATGATACTCTTTCTTAGAGAGTAATCAGCCTATTTTGCATACACTATGAGGGAGAAATATGACATAATGGAGAACCCCCACGAAGAGGGATCAGTAACAAGACTTTGGACAAATCTAGGTTAGAACAAAGTGATGTGTGATTCAATATCTGAATATTTCAAGCTTGTTTATTTATGTCTTACCTTGATATTGGGTTCAATGGAGGATGAGAGAGTTTTCAATGCTTTGGGGTTCCTAAAATCAAAGCTAAGAAACAAACTAGACAATAATTTGGGAAATTGCTTGAGGCTTTATACATCTAGGTATGATGTCCACACTTTTCCTTATGATAGGGAACTAAAAATATGGAGGTCCAAATGTGAATGAAGACGTTTGGGCAACACTTCAAACCAAAGTAGCATGAGACAATTGACTCATGTATTGGACCTACTAGTAGCATTGAGATACAGTTCAACGGAGGTATGCAAACTCAGAGTGAAGAAAACACAGACAAGAATCAAGGAAGCTCTGAATTTGTTGAGGAGGAATGGCAACTTTAAGAGATTTAGCACTAGCAGTTCCTAGGTATTTATTAATCTTATTATTGTATCTCATCATTCATATTACAAAAACATATTATTGTGGTTGATAACTTGATGATATTTTATGTGTTTGTCAACTTTTTTGCAATTAAAATTTAATATTGATTTGCAATTGCATTTTTCAACTTTCTAATTTCAGATAGAAAATAGCAGAATAAAAGAGTGTAACATGTTTATTGATAGAGTGATGTTTATTTAGACATGTTGATATTTTCATTAATTCTTTCAAAATATAGTCATATGATACAATTTATTCAATACACAACTATGTGTGATTCTCTATGCCAAAGTCAATACAAAATTTCAGAACCCTTTGCAAATGACCCTGAATTCCCTTTTATAGAAACAAGGGAGCAACAACAGCTTCAGGTCTATTTGCAACATGTGAAGACTCAAAATCAAAATCAATTACCAAGGCACTGAATCTATTGTCCCATCAGTATCACAAACTCAGTATAATTTTATAAGGATGAAGATATCTATGACCATGATAGGCTGGATTAGAAATTTAGCAACTGCTACATGTATCATGTTCAAAAAACAGAGTTCAAACTTAAAACTTAATTCAAGCCATGACAAATTAAATATAGAAAATAACAATACACAAAACCTAGAAATCAGAAATAGAGAAAGGCAGAAAAGTTAAAATCTGAGAGAATTTGAGAATACAAATTTACAAGGCTGAAGGTGTGCATCATAGGATGGATTAGTAATAGTGAGTGCTACATTTTTTCTATTCATAAAATAGAGTTATTTCAAGCGATACCAAATTCCAAACAGAAAAAAGAAGAAAACCTTGAAACTAAGAGTAAAAGCTAAAAACTTTGTAATACATACTATGATTCATGAGATCTTTGTGCCAATTTTGGTAGGATGCTCCACTCTCCGTCTGATGGAAGTCCAATTTCCTTTAAAGTATAGTAATTCAATTGCAACTTCATCAACAATCCATATTTGGAAGAGTGACTTGACTCCACTGTTTCACCCAATACCACATACAAAGTTGTCAATGGTTGGAGGAAATTCATAAAGCTGTGAGGAGTTGTGTCCTTAGGAAGCAAGTCTAATTCAAACTTCATTTTGTCTTCCATCCTATTTTTGAAAGCTTATTTTCCAATGAATTTATTTGATGTGTCAACGCTCTTCGGCAAACCAAGATTTAACAATTTGGTTATCTTTTTTCACAGCTTCATTATCTTTTTCCCACCTTTATCCACAATTTCCTGTGCTTCCCTCAGTTTCTGGCATTTTTGAATGATATATGATTCCTTTACTGAGGCATCAATGCGGCTCTTAATTCCCTTGGATGCCAAATAGTTGTCACCGGTACTAGAGACTTCTTGCAAAATCTGTTTTACAATATTCTCTTTTGAATAAACATTTCTATTCTTCTAAATGTGGTCTTTGAGCTTCCAAAAAATTACTCTCAGACTTTCATTCAATTCAAACCATTCAGACAATTTGTCACTCCTCTGCATTATTTGCCCCAAAATGTTTTCTTTTATATACTTCATTGTATTTTTCATATTGTCTTCCGAATTTTTTATTTTATTATTTGCATTATGCAACTCTTCTTTCATTTTTGCATATTTTTTTCTTTATTTCTCTTCCAAATGTTTTTCTTTTTCCATCTCATGCTCCAATTGGTTTTGTAAATTTTTGTTTGTGGCAGTAGAAAACTCCATGCTTATGTATAATTTTGCTAAAGTGACTTTCATCATCAAATTTTTTAATGCTTTCACCAAAATTTTCCCTCAATTCCTTCAATTTTGCCTCCATCTATTCTTGCTCTGTAATTGCTGATGTAGAGGCCAAATTTTTTATCCTTCTCTGTAATTCATTGCACTTGTTATCTGTTGCTTTCCTCTTTGCTTTTTCATTTTCCAGGTTTGCCTATAACTTTTCTATTTGTTTCTCTAGCTTATTTTTCTCTTTCTCTACCTTGAGCAGTGAAGTGTAGATCACTTCGTTGGTCTTTTTTGACACACTAATTTTGTCCATATTTTTAACTTTGGAAAAATCCATTTGGAGGGTGCTAACATGAAATTCATAGGGATTTTTCTGATTTTGTGGGAAATACCATGTTCGATGTAGGTTGTTCTTCTAAAGCTGCAGTAAGGGCACCCCTCTTCAATGCCTTCTTATTTTCTTTATTTATATTTGTTGCTTGTGCAAATTTATTAAAGAAATCATTATAACAAAAATCTAGATTTGATGAAGAAATTGAATGTTTGAAAGGTGTGTAGTGTCCTAAAATTGTGACCCCTACAATTTCAACCATGTTCTAGGTCCTCACCTTGGCGATAGTATTTCCCTTCTCAATCAAGGCCCCTTTCTGCACCCTCACCCCGAGTTCCTCTTGTTTGAGCCTTGAAATAGCCTCACGACCCTATCCGGGCCCGAAGATAGGGCAGGACAGGGGCATGGTGCCCCTGTCCCCCTAGGATAGGGGTGTCCCCCCTCGTAGGGTGGCCCCAAGATAGGTCCCTCCGGCCTTATCTGCATTTTGGGATTTCAAATCTCCCCGATGTTGGTCTTTGGTGAGATGAATTAATTCTATGAGGTATGTATAAAAGGGAGTTAGTCTTCTCATTTTCATATGGATAGATGGGTGAAATACAGAGATACACGAATAGGCGAAATTCAAGCGAAAGGTCTTCATCAAGTGTTCAAGTCTTCAAGAATTCATCAAGTCTTCTTCTTCATGTGTCTTCTTTATTCATCCATTTGAGAAACATTACAACATTCATTTGCAAGCACATGTGTGTGTTAGGGTTTTGTCATGTTACATGCCATTGCATACAACATTTGTGATTACATTCAGGAAGCAAAGCAATCATCATCAATCAATTGCAAATCTACAAGGTATACATTTCTATCATTTACATTTAAGCATTTGCAATTAATTTCTTTCAAGGTTGATTCCTCAGCCGGGCAAACCCCTATCCACAATCCTTCTTCCCTTCTTTTATGTGTGTAGGTTGTAGGTGCACAACTACAATTACAGGTTTGTACTCCATTTGCAGAGACGAAGAAACCCTTTTCGGCGTGCTGATTTTTTGGAGGACCGTGTGCACTTTCAACACGGTCCCAACAAATTTTATTTGAATTTGTAGGGTAGATCCGTATCAGTTTGAATATTCCAGATCTGAAGTTACAACATGATCTTGAACCGGTAACTCCTTATTTCATCCATTTTATCTCTCTTTTCTATATAGTCAACAAGTCAACATATCTATTTACAAAATAGGGTAAATTACTTTCCAACCCTTTCAATCCACTTGGAATTCATATCCTTGTTTCCCTTGGTTTTGGATCTAGTGGATTCAAGCCCCTCTTTTGAATGTAAAGTTTCTCCCAAGTGAAAATCATCCTAGTGACTTCCTTTCTCTCTCTTAGGTGGGGAGTCACTAGGGTTCAATTTTTCACTTTACATTTTGGTGAACCCGACATCTTACACTTTAATTCTAATTTCTTATTGTTAGATCTGAATAATTGCAATTTGAATTTCAAATTTTCATTTCCAAGTTTGATCTTTTTGCATATTTTAGAGGTTAATTGCATAAAAATCCTAATTTTTCATTTTGACAAAATTGAGCTTGTGAAGTGTGGCATTTTAGAACTGCTTGTTTCAGATCTGAGTTCTATTTCAAAATTGCAATTCAAATCTGTCTTTTAATTCTGAAAATTAAGTGGTTAAAAAGAAAAACCCTAATTTTTTAGAATCTCCTATTTTCACCTTTGACTGCTAATTTGACCGATCTAGACATCTCCACATCGGCTGTTTTTTTGGATTCTACAATAAAATCATAATTTCTATCATCCCTGAAAAATTTCAAAAAAAGTTGGTCGGACCGAGTACACTTTGCACATGGTCCTTAATTTTTTTTGAAATTTTGGGAGTCGGAATTGACTATATTTTGCTGCTTAAATCCATAAAATTGGCAGACTTTATCAATTTTTGCACCCCTTAAGGTAAAATACAAATCCAAATTTTCACACTCTTATATTTTAAGTTAATTTTCATAAGAAGGTCCTAATTTTAGATCTTTTCTCAAGTAAATTGAGGTTTTAATTAAGTGACTTTCAATGGCAATCAATGGATTAGATGTATTTTATATTTCACACATGATTACATTATTTTTAACATACATTTATTACAATCATGTGTCAGACAATGGTTTTCTTCATTTCATGTTGCTTCTTTTCATTCATAGCACTTTGTCATACTGTGTTGCTAGGGTTTCAAATTCATTTCCTTTCCAAATTGATCTCAAAGCTTTCATGTATCATTTTTGTTGCATTATGGTGATGTTATTAACAAAATGCATTTCATACATTAATCACCTTAAGGATTTTGTAGATCCCAATCTTACAGATTCTAATTCTTGTACCTCTCCTTGGGTATTATAGGAGTTGAGAAAATACAACACCACAGGAGCCTGAAGATCTTCTGCAAGACAAATAACCTGTTACAAGGAGAAGCAATGAAGCAAAATCTGAAGAACATACAAAACACAGAGAATATGCTCAAAAAGAGAGAGCTCAATATTCACAAAAATATGTAATGTGATTCTTACAATGAAAAGAAAGAACTCAACCTTTAATAGGTCAAGAAACCCTAAAAAGGGAAAACCTAGGTTTGCACATAATAATTAATTAAAACAATTAATTATATGCACCTAAAGTTAGCTTAAGTGTAAAAGAGATAAAGGGAACTTAAATAATTAAACAAAGAATGTTTAATTAATCAAGTAAATACCTGAATACTCTAACACCCCCCCTTAAGCTAGACTTAGGGAGAAGCTAAAACCTAGAACAGCTACTGAAAGCAATAAAGATGGGTCCCGACAACAAAGCCTGATCAGGTACCCAAATACAATGAAATCTCTATGAACTGGAGAAATAGAGAAAACCTCATGGGAACAAAACTCTACTCCAAAAAGAGATGGAAAAGAATATCACTGAAGCATGAAGACCCTGCAAACTCTATCGAAGAATAACTGCTGATCTGAAGAACATCCACTGAACTAGAACATGACCAGGTAGAGAAGACTGTAATCTGCATGAGTGCCCTCAAATGACACTACTTGAATCAGGAGGCAAACAAGGCAAAACAACTGAAATCGAAGATGCAGATGGCATGAGAAACCAAAGCCTGAAGAGCTGATCAATCGAACCATGGAAGCATTAGAACCAATAGGATAAACCTCCCCATAATGCGGAAGTGGGAGAGGGACAGGAACACTGAAAAGGACATCCAAAAACAACTGCATGACGAAGAACTAAGAACATCAAAGGTGCTGAGACACATCATCATGAGGTGAATGTCATGGAAGGAACACTCACTTGACAAAGGAAGATGGCAAACAAAGGCAAACATCAACACCCTCATGGCACTTGATCAACAGTGCATGTACAATGAGACACAAGATATGCAAGATTCCAAGTAAATAATGCATGATGGCACTTTATCTCAGTGCATTTGCATAATTACAAGCTACAATGATAAGAAGACTGGAAAATAGAAACGAGAATCAAAATAGAGACACCCTACTAAAAAAAGAGATCCCAGGACCTGAAATAACCACGATATCCACCAGAGTGCTAAAAAGAAAAAAATTGAATAAAATATGCATGGAGCAGAATCTGGAAAAAAAAACTCATATTTCTAGAAAGTACACAGAACACGCTTTCCGAAAATATAAAGTTTTCAAAAAACGGAGGTCGGATGCTCATTCTACGTCTCCCAGAGTGCAAAAAAGAGACCTCACTTTGACTGTAAAAAAACATAGTCAAACAGCAAAATTGGAAAAAATTACCAACACCATGAGGTCGGCCTCGGAACCAGCTTTCTGATGCCTATTTGTTTTCAAAAAAATTGACTCTGTATGCCCAAGATAGGGCCAAAAAACCAAACCCCCCCTGAAAAAGCCAAAAAAGGGGATTTGGTTGCTTGTTGGTGGTCCGGTGGCCAGTGGGTGGCGCACCGGTGGCAGCCGAGTGGAGCTCCGGTGGTAGGGCAGCAGCCGGGTGGCGGCCCAATGGCAGAGCAGTGGTTGGCCGAAAACAGGCTGGGCAGAGGCGGAGCCAGGCGACTGAGCGGCGGGGGCCAGGGTTGAGTGCGGCATGGCCGGCGGCAAGCTGGGTGGCGGGGAACAGGGAGCGGTCGGCGGGAGCGGATAGCGGCCGACGGGGGCTGGAGACCGGGAGCTGCATGGCCGGCAGCGGCCGAAGAAATGGCGGAGGCAGCCGGAGAAGGACGGAGGGGCCGCCGACGGGGGCCGCAAGGGCCGGACTGACAGGTCTGACAGGCCTGTCAGTTCGGTACCCTGCGGTACCCACAAAAAATGTGCCCCAAAAAAAAAAAATTCTTAAAAAGAAACAAACCTCCCTTTTTTTTTTCACTTTTTTGAAAGAAATTTATTTTTAAAAGAAAATTTCGGCCTGCATGCTGTAAAAAGGCAAATTTTTAATTTTTTTGAAATTTTTTTCTCGATCTGCGTGCCAAGGTCGTACGACCTAGATCTAAGAAAAAAAATGCTCCCAGAGGCTCAAGAACCAAAATAGGTCAAATTTTATATGACCATAGGGGTTTTCAGGCCTTCTGAGCATGATGGTGAGGTCCATTTAGGCCCAAAGTGCTCAGAAAAAATCTCAAACCCTAGGTACATAAAAAATTCCTGAAACCCCAGATCTGCTTCCAAAGCAAAAATTCTCAAAACAAGAACAGGCAGTTGCAGATCCAAGCTCTAATACCATATAGGAGTTGAGAAAATACAACCCCACAGGAGCTTGAAGATCTTCTGCAAGCTGAATAACCTGTTACAAGGAGAAGCAATGAAGGAAAATCTGAAGAACATACAAAACACAGAGAATATGCTCAAAAAGAGAGAGCTCAATATTCACAAAAATATGTAATGTGATTCTTACAATGAAAAGAAAGAACTCAACCTTTAATAGGTCAAGAAACCCTAAAAAGGGAAAACCTAGGTTTGCACATAATAATTAATTAAAACAATTAATTATATGCACCTAAAGTTAGCTTAAGTGTAAAAGAGATAAAGGGAACTTAAATAATTAAACAAAGAATGTTTAATTAATCAAGTAAATACCTGAATACTCTAACAGGTATCTTGTGTGAATAAGATGGGAGCTATTATATTACCTAATGATCTCTCTGAAAAAGAGAAAGCATTGGAAAACAATATGGGCCCATACTCTTCTCATACACATACCCTTGAGCAAGGGGGAAAAAATCATAATATCAACATTCTTACATCTTTAGACACTCCTTCTCCTAGGACTTATCTTCAACATCAAAACATATGTAGAGAGGATGATGTTATGCATTTTATTCATGATCTCTCCCCTCACATACAAATGAGTAAAGATGAACCTTTAGATGATGAAGATGATCATCCCATATCTCCCCAAAAATATAAGCATGACAAAGGAACGAAGATTATCTTTTCACATGATATTCCTTCTTCATCTAAAACACCTTTTATTTCCCCTTACACATCAGGTTTCAAAGAAATTCATGACCTTATTCCACCATCTAATCATTTGCAACATTCTTATAGTTGTTGCTTTAATATAATAACAAAAAAAGGTTTTAGAGGACAAGTGATAGGTAGGCAGTGCAAGTGGAATGCTCAAGTGACTTATATGCTCACTAAGTATAGGACCTTACTATTTTCAAGTATTTTTTGTTGTAATCAGAGTGCAAAGGTTCATAGACCATCTCAAACTTCCTCTTGTTTCACCTCCCTAAGTCAAGACCTCTTGTATGCTGAAAGGCTTCAACCCCATAACCACTCTGGCATGCTAAAACTATGTTCTTGGGGTCTGTCCAACAAAAGGTGTCAAATTTATGTGAGGACAACTTGTTTCAACTGGCATTGATGTCTTTTGTGCTTTTCATTCACCATTCGTGTACTCGATTTGACCAAAATTCAATTTTTAGGCCTAAAAAGGCTACGAGCAATTAGCCCTCCTTTTGGGGTTTTGTGCTCACCCTGTTCAAGAGATGGACTTCCAGACTGAAAGGTTTATATTTTTGGATACCCTTTTGGGAGTTCTTGAAGATTCATCAATTTTGGGGGTCCCTAAATCCTTCTCCATGACTGTCCCAAAAATGGGCATAAAAGGAGGGTTTTGGAAGGGTTTGTTGTCAAAAACCACATTTCAAGCCTGGGAACCTCAAAATGATTCAAAGACACCTATTTCTACCTTTCTATTGGCTAACAAGACCATAACCAAAAATTTTTAAACCTCACAAAGTGAAGACCAAGATTTTAATGATATGCATACAAAGGAAATGCAACATTTGACAATTTTACACTTTTGCCTTCCACAAGCACTTTTTTTTTGCAAAATTCCAATTATAACATAAGCATATGAACATAAATAACATTAGAGATAAGAAGGAATCCAATTTTCCCTGCACAAAAGGCATTATGCAAGTACAAATGGTAAATAGTTCACTGTCAAGTAAATGGGACTGCACTTTTCCTCTTTTCACTGTTTTTCCATTTTGGACCTGCACTTTGCAATGTTAAAACACATATTTGAAGGTTTGTTTGTGCTCTATAAGAAATTCTCTGTCTTCTTCATACATGAATTCCTTCATACCTGCAATTTGAAGAGGAGAAAATCCATTTACAACTTCAACAATATGCAAAAATCAGTCATACTTGACTGTGGCAGCCTGCTGGGCATTTTACATTTTTTATTTTTTTGCCTAAGGAGATCATTGTTTGATCTTGGCTTTTACATTACCCAAGATTAGGGCTTACTCCTTTCTTGTACTTTTTTACAAGAAAACAAAGTATGGACAAAGGTTTTCACACCAATGAATGGTGGAGAGCAAACTAGGAAAGAAAACAACTACCAAACAATGACTCGCTGTTTTGGCTTACAATTCATGAAACTAAAACATATAACCTTCCTCTTCCAGACTTAGGAAGTCTCTTTGCTTTCTCACAAAACTTAGACAGCATATATGTCTATTCACCAAAAGGATGCAAATGCTATGGAAGAGCAAAGCATCATACTTGTGCAAAGACCCTAGCCAAATGGCTTACTTGCCTAGGGCTCCATGGCCACAAAACACCTTGTACCTGCACTCTTGAAACCAAAACTCATATTTACATAATGTAAAAATTGACCAAATGGTTCTTGAGAATCCATGAACACTTTAAGACTCCAAGAAACCAAGTTGATCAAGCATTCTTGCCCAAATTCCTAGACTGGGCAGTGAAACTGTGAAATCAAAACAATTTTGCTACAACTTCAAAACTTAATCAAATTTAATGCCACCAAAGGGAAAAGTTTATGAAAACATGTTAGAATCATAAAATACAAGAAAGTACGAACAAGTACAGCAGGTGTACGGACTGCTGTTCACATGGAGCCAAAAACTAGAGAAAACCAAGCAAAAACTAGTGCAAGTTTGCAAAACTTCTCATAACTTCGAATGATCAACCCTTACAAAAGTTGAAACCAAAACTCATATTTACATAATGTAAAAATTGACCAACTCATTCTTGAGAAGCCATGAACACTTTAAGACTCCAAGAAACCAAGTTGATCAAGCATTCTTGCCCAAATTCCTAGACTGGGCAGTGAAACTGTGAAATCAAAACAATTTTGCTACAACTTCAAAACTTAATCAAATTTAATGCCACCAAAGGGAAAAGTTTAGGAAAACATGTTAGAATCATAAAATACAAGAACAGTATGGACAAGTACAACAGGTGTACGAACTGTTGTTCACATGGAGCCAAAAACTAGAGAAAACCAAGTAAAAGCTAGTGCAAGTTTGCAAAACTTCTCATAACTTCGAATGATCAACCCTTAAAAAAGTTAAAAAAGGAGTTTAAATACCTCTCCAAGTTGGTTAACCTCCTATATGGATAGGTACATGTCCAAAGGCACTTAATTTTGACATTTTGATGCCTAAATGACAACTTTTGGTGCCTAGAAAATGCAAGATTGACTGCCAAAACTAACCATCATCTAAAAACACTTCTTATACCTTAAATCCAAACATAAAAAATGTCTAAAACCTTTCAAAAACAAAAACACACTAAAAACTCACTTTTTACAACATTTTGCCAAGCAACACCAAAACTGGCAATTTTGAGCAAAAGTTGAAAACAGGAAACCAAAACCACACAATGAGTTCAAAACTCATCCAAACAACCTAGAACAACTTCAAAAAGAATGCTAAACAACCTTCCAACTTAAAATAACACAAATCAAACCTGAGATGAAAAAGAAGCTGAGAATGAGCTAGGTGCTCCTGCACCATACTCCCCCGGTGACAAAGAAGTCATGTGACTCCTTTGGGCAGAATAGAGAGAGGAATACCAGCCCTGGTGAAGTCACTTTCAGGTATCCAAGTGGCTTGAGAAGCTGGTTGATCTTTCCATTTGATCAAATGCTCAAAGTAGTCATGCCTTCTAGTCTTCTTGATGATTCTGGAATCAAGTACCTGTTCAGGAATGGGAGAAGAAGAAGAGGGGAGAGGTAGATCAGAAAGGGAATTTGAAATGTCTGAAACTCTTTGATTCTCTGCTGGAGGCTGCCCCTTGAAAGGTACCAAATTTGCAACATTAAAGATAGGAGATAAAGAAACATCAGTAGGTAAATCAATTTTATAAGCATTTGGACCATACTTAGCCAAAATCCTGCAAGGTCCAATTCTTCTCATCTGTAACTTGGTAGGAACTCCCTTCTGTAATCTAGACTTGTTGAGATGCACCATCACAAAATCCCCAACTGTAAATTTGACATCCCTCTTTGAAGCATCCACCCTGTCCTTGACTCTTGCTGTGGTATCCTGCAAAGACTGTTTAACTTGTTCATGTATCTCTTTGAGAGATTGTGCCATGTCTTCTGCTATCCCACTAACATGTTGCAAGTTAGTCACATCATGTAACTCAAAAACACCTCTTGGATGCATACCATAAACAATTTGAAATGGGCTCTTACCAGTGGATCTGTTTACACTGTCATTGTAGGCAAACTCTGCCTGTGGGATAAGTTGATCCCAACTTTGTCCATACTCCTTGGTGAGACATCTGAGTAGATTACCCAATGTTCTATTCACCACCTCTGTTTGGCCATCTATCTGTGGATGGTAAGCTGAGCCAAAAGACAAGTTAGTACCCAATTTCTTCCACAAAGTCTTCCAAAAATGACCCAAAAACTTAACATCTCTATCTGATACAATACTAGATGGAAAACCATGTATTCTGACAACCTCTTTAAAGAAAAGAAAAGCAATATGACTAGCATCATTAGTAGTTTTGCAAGGAACAAAGTGAGCCATTTTACTAAATCTGTCCACAACCACAAAGATACTGTCATGCCCTGTTTTTGTCCTCGGTAAGCCTACAACAAAATCCATACTGATGCATTCCCATGGCCTAGAAGGAATGGGAAGTGGCTGATATAAACCAGCATTAGTGCTATGTCCTTTGGCCTTCTGACATATCATGCATTGTTCAACATACCTCTGGACATCTCTCTGCATCTTGGGCCAGTAATAAAAATGTTGAACCAACTCTAAGGTCTTGTTGAGACCAAAATGGCCACTCAAACACCCATTGTGTTTCTATTGAATGAGATTTTCTCTCATGGAACCTTTAGGAACACATAGCTGTCCTCCCCTGAATAACAAACCATTATGCAATGTATAGTCAGCATACTCACTATGAAAATGATTCTCAAAAGCAAGACAAACTTTATAAGCAGCAACAAAATCATCATCATTAGGATATAAATCTCGAAAGCAATCTATCCCAACACTCTTTACTTGGATCTCCTGGATAGTCAACAATCTCCTACTTAAAGCATCAGCTACTTTGTTACATTGGCCTTTCTTGTGCTTAAGAGTGAAGGTATATGCTTGTAGGTACTCTACCCATTTCACATGTCTATGGTTGAGTTTGTCCTGAGAATTCAAGAAACTGACTGCCTAGTTGTCAGTATACACAACAAATTCTTTAGGAAGCAAGTAATGCCTCCACTTCCTGAGTGCCTGCACCAATGCATATAACTCTAAATCATAAGATGAATACTTTTTCTTTGCATCATTCAATTTTTCACTAAAAAAGGCAACTGGTCTGTTATCCTGACTCAAGACTACACCTACTGCAAGATGACTGGCATCACATTCTATGGTAAAAAGCTTATCAAAGCTAGGAAGGATTAACACTGGCTGTGTAGCAACTCTAGTTTTGAGTAACTCAAACCCCTTATTGGCTACTTCGGTCCATTGAAACTTAACCTTATGACCACCCTTTATTGTATCTAACATGGGTGCACAAATTTCACTGAATCCTCTGATAAACTTTCGGTAAAACTGGGCTAGACCATGAAAACTCCGAACCTCACTGGCTGATTGTGGGGTTGGCCAACTTGTTATGGCTGCAACTTTAGAATGATCCATCTTAAGATCTCCACTGGACACAACAAAACCAAGATAGACTAGCTCTTGCTGCATAAAATCACATTTCTCAAGATTTATGGTTAACTGCTCATCAGATAATCTTTGTAAAACAATAGCTAAGTGTTTCAAATGCTCCTCTTTAGTCTTACTAAAGATGAGAATATCATCTAACTAGACTACCACAAACTTACTGAGAAAATCCTGCAATACTTCATTCATTAACCTCATAAAGGTACTGGGAGCATTAGAGAGTCCAAAAGGCATAACCAACCATTCATAAAGACCCTCATTTGTTTTAAAAGCAGTTTTCCACTCATCACCCTCTTTTATTCTTATCTGATGGTAACCACTCTTTAAGTCTATTTTGGAGAAATACCTCGCACCCCCTAAACAATCCATCAGATCTTCTATCTTGGGAATGGGGAATCTGTATCTTATTGTGATCTTGTTGATAGCTCTAGAATCTGTACACAATCTCCATGTGCCCCCTTTCTTAGGTGCTAACACAGTGGGCACTGCACAAGGACTTATATTCTTTCTAATTAATCCTTACCCAATAACTCTTGAATCTGTCTAGCTACCTCTTTGTTTTGTTCAGAAGTCATCTTGTATGCTGTTTTGTTTGGCAAAGAAGCTCCTAGTATAAAGTCAATTTGATGACTAATGGCTCTAGGAGGAGGTAATGTTGCTGGGTGTCCATCACTGATGATGTTCTTAAAACTATCAAGAATTTGCTGCACCTCTTGTGGGATCTCTACTTGTTTTTCTTTCTTATCCTTCTTAGGTTTCACTACAAGTGCATAGCCAATCCCATCTCCCTCTTTTATGGCTTGGATGAACTCATTTTCCTTGACTAATAGCACTTTAGGTGCCTGTGGTTTGTTGTTCTTTGTCTCTTCACTAAGGGACTGAATTTTGTAGACAATGCCATTCTTTTGAAAGGAATATGTGTTTTTTTCACCATCATGGTGTGCCTTTCTGTCAAATTGCCAAGGTCTACCCAATAGTAGATGGCAAGCATCCATGGGAAGGATGTCACATAGAATCCTATCTTTGTACTCACCTATATTGAAGTCTACCCATGCTTGTTCATTCACTAGGACATGTTTCTCCTTGTTTAACCAGGTTACCTTGTAGGGTTCACTGTGCTTCATTCTAGGTAGGTTCAATTTGCCAACTGCCTCCTCTGAGATGATATTATCTGTGGAGCCTGAGTCAATAACAACCTTACATACCTTGCCCAAGATTTTGCACTTTATTCTGAACAAGGCTCTTCTCTGAGACACTTCACACTTATGAGGTTCTTGCATCAATACTCTCCTTATCATTAAACTCTCACCATCTTCGGGTGCTAGGTGCATTGTTGGAGTTCTTGTACTACTCCCTTCCTCCTGAACATTGTTCACTTTTCTTTCACCTCCATGGGAAGAAGTAGGCTTTTCAGGACACCTATAAGCAGGATGACCCAATTTCTAGCAGTTGTAGCATTTCATTGTGGAGAAATAAGACCCTCTACCTAGGCCACTAGACCTACCCCTTCCTGGGTTGCTTGATCCCCTTCCCCTAAAATTAGGTTTGCTCTGAGAATCCCCACTTTGCTCAATAAGCTTAGATTCCCCCTGGGACCTTTGGTCTATGTGTCTTCCCCCAAAACTGCCTCAATGGCCTCGACCATCTCTGCCTCTTCCTCTGCCTCTGTTATGCTGCTCTTGCTTCTTCCTACTCCTTTCCTCTACCTTGAGTGCAAGTTGATAGCACTTCTGGACTGTTGTAGGGCACAACAAACTTAACTCTTCCTGTATGTTCCATCTCAAACCATTGAGATACCTAGCCACCTTGACATTCTCATCCTCTTGAATCTTTGACCTAAGGCATAACTTCTGAAACTCCTCGGTGTAGGTGCTGACATCTAACTCCTTTTGCCTAAGGTTTTGCCTTCTCCTGTGGAGCTGTATTTCATAGTCCTCTGGAATGTAAGCCTCTCTGATCTTGGACAACATTCCCTTCCAGGTTGCTATGGGCCTTTTGCCCTCTTTCCCACATTCATCCTGAATGAACTTCCACCATGTTAAGGCAGCTCCTCTCAACCTGGACTTAGCCACCTTCACTTTCTGGGCCTCTGTCACACCATCACACTCAAAATGGTTCTCAAGCCCCTCAATCCACTCCATGACCACTTCTGGGTCCATTTTACCACTGAATAGTGGGACTCCTTCTAGTGTTCTCCCACTCATAGCCTTCAAGGTTTTCAAAAAGGGTTCATTCTCTATCACAGGGTCTGGTATAGGGGTCTCATCCCCTATAGCTAATAGCTTACCCTTACCTTTTGTTCCCTCTATCTTATTGTTGGCTTCATCTGCCTTCACTTCTACTTCACCCAACTTCTGATCTAAGAGATCTAACTTCTCTCTGAGTAACCTATTTTCTTCTTCCTGGTCTTCCACTTTCTTTGCTAATTCTGCATTTGTCACCATGGTAGTCAAACTACTACTTCGTCCCAAGTGTAGCTGAGGTCAGATACCACTATGATAGGTAGGCAGTGCAAGTGGAATGCTCAAGTGACTTATATGTTCACTAAGTATAGGACCTTACCATTTTCAAGTATTTGTTGCTGTAATCAGAGTGCAAAGGTTCATAGACCATCTCAAACTTCCTCTTGTTTCACCTCCCTAAGTCAAGACCTCTTGTATGCTGAAAGGCTTCAACCCCATAACCACTCTGGCTTGCTAAAACTATGTTCTTGGGGTTTGTCCCACAAAAGGTGTCAAATTCATGTGAGGAAAACTTGTTTCAACTGGCATTGATGTCTTTTGTGCTTTTCATTCACCATTCATGTACCCGATTTGACCAAAATTCAATTTTTAGGCCTAAAAAGGCTACGAGCAATTAGCCCTCCTTTTGGGGTTTTGTGCTCACCTTGTTCAAGAGATGGACTTCTAGACTGAAAGGTTTATATTTTTGGATACCCTTTTGGGATTTCTTGAAGATTCATCAAGTTTGG
This sequence comes from Cryptomeria japonica, assembly GCF_030272615.1. NCBI lineage: Eukaryota > Viridiplantae > Streptophyta > Pinopsida > Cupressales > Cupressaceae > Cryptomeria > Cryptomeria japonica. Next base: position 615,602,665 of record NC_081406.1, on the reverse strand, counting down.
GGGTCCCTAAATCCTTCTCCATGACTGTCCCAAAAATGGGCATAAAAGGAGGGTTTTGGAAGGGTTTGTTGTCAAAAACCACATTTCAAGCTTGGGAACCTCAAAATGATTCAAAGACACCTATTTCTACCTTGTTGTTGGCTAACAAGACCATAACCAAAAAGGTTTAAACCTCACAAAGTGAAGACCAAGATTTTAATGATATGCATACAAAGGAAATGCAACATTTGACAATTTTACACTTTTGCCTTCCACAAGCACTTTTTTTTTGCAAAATTCCAATTATAACAGAAGCATATGAACATAAATGACATTAGAGATAAGAAGGAATCCAATTTTCCCTGCACAAAAGGCATTAGGCAAGTACAAATGGTAAATAGTTCACTGTCAAGTAAATGGGACTGCACTTTTCCTCTTTTCACTGTTTTTCCATTTTGGACCTACACTTTGCAATGTTAAAACACATATTTGAAGGTTTGTTTGTGCTCTATAAGAAATTCTCTGTCTTTTTCATACATGAAGTCCTTCATAACTGCAATTTGAAGAGGATAAAATCCATTTACAACTTCAACAATATGCAAAAATCAGTCATACTTGACTGTGGCAGCCTGCTGGGCGTTTTACATTTTTTATTTTTTTGCCTAAGGAGATCATTGTTTGATCTTGGATTTTACATTACCCAAGAGTAGGGCTTACTCCTTTCTTGTATTTGTTTACAAGCAAATGAAGTATGGACAAAGGTTTTCACACCAATGAATGGTGGAGAGCAAACTAGGAAAGAAAACAACTACCAAACAATGACTCACTGTTTTGGCTTACAATTCATGAAACTGAAACATATAACCTTCCTCTTCTAGACTTAGGAAGTCTCTTTGCTTTCTCACAACACTTAGACAACACATATGTCTATTCACCAAAAGGATGCAAATGCTATGGAAGAGCAAAGCATCATACTTGTGCAAAGACCCTAGCCAAATGGCTTACTTGCCTAGGGCTCCATGGCCACAAAACACCTTGTACCTGCACTCTTGAAACCAAAACTCATATTTACATAATGTAAAAATTGACCAAATGGTTCTTGAGAATCCATGAACACTTTAAGACTCCAAGAAACCAAGTTGATCAAGCATTCTTGCCCAAATTCCTAGACTGGGCAGTGAAACTGTGAAATCAAAACAATTTTGCTACAACTTCAAAACTTAATCAAATTTAATGCCACTAAAGGGAAAAGTTTATGAAAACATGTTAGAATCAGAAAATACAAGAATAGTACGAACAAGTACAGCAGGTGTACGGACTGCTGTTCACATGGAGCCAAAAACTAGAGAAAACCAAGCAAAAACTAGTGCAAGTTTGCAAAACTTCTCATAACTTCGAATGATCAACCCTTACAAAAGTTAAAATAGGAGTTTAAATACCTCTCCAAGTTGGTTAACCTCCTATACGGATAGGTACATGTCCAAAGGCACTTAATTTTGACATTTTGATGCCTAAATGACAACTTTTGGTGCCTAGAAAATGCAAGATTGACCTCCAAAACTAACCATTATCTAAAAACACTTCTTATACCTTAAATCCAAACATAAAACATTTCTAAAACCTTTCAAAAACAAAAACACACTAAAAACTCACTTTTTACAACATTTTGCCAGGCAACACCAAAACTGGCAATTTTGAGCAAAAGTTGAAAACAGGAAACCAAAACCACACAATGAGTTCAAAACTCATCCAAACAACCTAGAACAACTTCAAAAAGAATGCTAAACAACTTTCCAACTTAAAATAACACAAATCAAACCTGAGATGAAAAAGAAGCTGAGAATGAGCTAGGTGCTCCTGCACCAACAAGGAATTGGAAATTTGAACAAGGAATTCATGTCCCTATAAACCCTCCTACGCAAGCTACTACCAAAGACCTAGGAAGCAAAAATCCTCTCTCTAAGGAGGAACTCCTTAGGCTTGATAATTTTAAGAACAATCTTCAAAAGAAACAAATCAAAAGAGCCCACAAGAATGCTTCTTCTTCCAAACATCCTTTTTGCTCCTTTCATCAAACCCATGATCACGATGTTGAAGATTGCCCTGATTTTCAAAAATCTATTCAAGATGGCATTGACAGTGACAAAATTAGAATTGTAGATGATAAACCTTCTTCTTCTAATACATCTTCTCTTCCCTGTCAAGAAAAATAATTTTATCATCCTAAAAGATTAGCTATGAGAATCTATTGGAGATTGAAATATGATAAGAATATTTCCTTGCCTCCTAAAAACCCAAACAAGAATCTTAAAACAAGTAAAAGGTGAGGAATATTGCATTTTTTTATAATTCATATTCACATTCTCTTGGGAAATGTCATGCATTTAGGAAATCTATTCAAATGCAATATTATCATGGACGAATTTCTCTTACAATAGATCTAGTTGTCTTCCTTGACATGAACATAGTACCTTATCACTTCTTTTCTTTTCATGTTTCTCTTCACCCTATGACATAACTAGCCAACTTTACTGGGGGCTCTTTATCATTTGTGGTGGTATTGTTTCAATTTTAATACTTTGAGGAAGAAACATGGAGTTCATTTTCCTTCTTCTTTCTATATTTGTTCATTATTCATTATCAAATCTTCTTTCTTGCATAGAGTTAATCTTATGAAAGCATATCATTGTTCTTTGGTTTTTCTCTTTGATTGAAGAGGAGAATCTTTAATGAGTAATACACTTCTTCTTCTTCTCTTAGTTCTATTGGAAAACTTACCTCTTCTATGGTTTCGATTATTTACAAGTATGATATGCCCCTAGTATAGAATGATCTCTCTTGGAGTACAAAACCCTTCCTTGAGAGGATTCATTCAATTAGGAAGGCATATCACTTGAAAATAATCTCCACTAAAAGATGTGTAATATTTCTCCTTGTTCTTCTCACTTGGGGGGCAAGGATTTCACTCATTTCTCTTCCTTTTTATCTCCTTTATGATTATTTCCTTTAGGGGCTGCATTTTTCATATGTGATTATCATTTCTTACAATGGTACGTTCTTATGACTAATCCCTCTTGGGGAATATGTGATTTTCTTTATTTTATCTCTTAGAAGATTACCACTTCTGGAGATGTGTATTTGCATATACTAATGTCTTTTATTGCATATGTTCATGTAAGTTCATTGTGAATTTGCTTATGTTTAATCTCTCTCTAGAAGATTGTGTAAGCTCTTCTCATTATCTCTACACTTGGGGGGCAATGATTTCTCTCTCTCTCTTTCTCAAAGGATCCGCTCTTTCCTATGTGGTAGATGGTGTGAGTTTCATTACTTGATGTCTTTCCTTGTGTGAAATCGTTGTTGTTTTCTCAAGGGTTATCTCTTATACAAGAGGTGTAAGTCCTTGACTACAACTTATTTTTAGACTTGGTAATGTACATCTATAATAAATTCACCCATCCACATTGGGATAAAAGTGAGTCATCCTTCATCAAGAATCCCTTTCACCTAGCAATAGGAGGAAGGATTGCATTCTTGTTCTCTTCTATACTTTGTTCTAGAAGATGTTATATTTGTCTAAGACAACTCATCTTGGGGGGTAGATGTCTTTTAAGAAAAGATATCTTCTCCTCCAAGGATCTCCTTTATACTTATAACAAGATACCTCTTTTAAACTATCTTACCTTGCTTGAAGAGTATTTCATCTCTTGCTTGGATTTATGACATTGTTGCATGGTGGATATCTTCTTAGTGTCGAAGGAAGGTATCCTTGTTCTTCTTTCCTTAAGATGTCAACATAAAACTATGTTGATATCTTAAGGGGGGGACACCCACACTGCTCCTTTTGTACTATATTTCTCTTCTACATTGCTTCTCTTGTACAATGGGTCATTCTTGGAACTAGAGGACAACCTATTAGAGTAAGATGTCACCACTTTTTCTCTTGTACAGTGGGTCATTCTTGTAACTAGAGGACAACCTCTTAGATAAATATGTCGCTACTTTTTCTCTTCTACAATGGGTCATTCTTGGAACCAGAGGATAGCCTCTTAGAGAAAGATGTAGCCACTTTCCTTTTGCATAGTGGGATATTCTCGGAACCAAAGCACAACCTCTTAGAGAGAGATGTCGCTGCTTTTTCCTTTTACAGTGGGATATTCTCAGAACCAAAGTACAACCTCTTAGAGTGAGATATTGCTACTTTTCTTTTATACAGGGTGATTATTCTCGGAACCAAAGCATGGTCTCTTAGAGAGAGATGTCACACCTTTCTTGGCATTTGTACTATACGTCTTATACAGGTTGTAGCATACTCGGGAATCGACTCCTATGAGGTGCTTCAAACCTCACTTGCACACAAGCACACGAGGTTGAGTGGAACTAATGGCATTCTCATCTTCCTTCCTTACATGGATCACCTAGATAGATTCTAGGGGCTAGTTTTCCATGTCCCTTTTGTCCATGGATCACCTAATTCTATGAGCGAGATGTCCATGGTTTCCTCTTGTTCGCCTTTCTTCTCATGGATCACCAAAGTGTGTATTCATGTCCTCTCTCTCCTTCCTCTCATGAACCCATATTTTTTCTATTGATGGTTCATGGATGATGTCAGCTTTTCCCTTTTATGTGATTATTGGTGTTTGTGTGATGGCATTGGTCATTGTGTTTCAATTAGTTGTTTGAGACATTTGTATCGGGGTCTCTTATCATAGTTGATGTGTGGTCTTGTGTATGTTTTTTTGGTCATATGTCTTTTGTGTTTTGCCCTATTTTATTTGGTCTTGTCCTTTTTGTTTTGTGTGCTCTTGCATATGTCTGAGTGAGTTAAGATCCTAAGATTGGCGGCTTTTGTTCTCAAGATTAGTGATGTCTTATGTTAGAGTAAAGTAATTAATTAACTTTACTCTCCTCTTAAGATTTCTCTTTATGCATACATTAGTCATTTAATAATTAATATTTAATTATTAAATGCTCTCACCTTAGGGTTAGGTTTTCCTTTCGGTGTTGATCTCCTTTATAAGGATTGATCTCTTGTATTATTGTCATTCTCTTGATTCATTTTTCTCTGATAAGAAATCTTTTCACTTTGTCAGATCCAAAACCCTTGTATTCGTTCTCTCTCTTTCTCTATGATAGGTTTCTTGCATGCAGGTTTCTTTGGGTTCTGTGGATTTGTATTTCTCAAATCCTACATGGTATCAAAGCCAGATCTACTACAGCTTGTTTAGACTTTTGAAAGATTTTGAGATCCAGGTTTTGGTTGCATCAGATCTGTGTTTGTATTTTGTTTTTATTTTGGAATAGGGGGTATTTTTTTTGGTGCATTTTAAGCCCAAACGGACCTCACCGTTGAGCTTGTAGCACCCAAAAACCCCTATTTTCATATAAAATTCATCCTATTTGGACACCGTTGCTCCAGAAGGCAAAAAAATTTGCCCCAAGGTCGTACGACCCTAGGGCACGCAGCACGAGGCGGAAAATTACAAAAAAAAAAAAACACAGTTTTTTAATTTAAAATGGGCACAGCCATTTGGAGGCACGCGCCGCTGGTGCGCCACCCAGCAGACACTGCCCGGCCACCACCGCCGATGGTTCCCACCGGTCGCAGCCACCGCCGCAGCCCCCGCGCCGCCCACGCACCTCCCACCCTCCGCCCGCACAAGCGGCACTGCCCCCACACCACCGCTACCTGCACTAGCTCCTGGTCGCCCAGCGGACTAGGGGCCCATTTTTTTAAAGCCCCTGAGGGCTAGAAGGGCTCATCTAAGCCTTTTGGAGTTGTTTTTACAAAATCGAGCATAACTTGGGCGTCCGATCTCCGTTTTTCGAAAAAGAATAGGCATTGGAAAGCTGACTCCGAGCCCATTCTAATGGTGTAATAATTTTTTTGCATTGTTTTACAGTCAAAGTCCGATGAGCCTTTTTGCACTCCGAGGGGCATAACTTGCTCGTTTTTGCTCCGTTTTTCGAAAGCGAATAGGCGTCGGAAAGGTGGTTCTATGCTCTTTCCAGATATATAGTCTATTTCATCATTAAATTCTTTAGGTACTCATAATTTTGTCTCAACCAGTTACTTCTTTCTATCATTTTTAGGCTTTCAGTTTGTATTGGGGATTAGTTTTTTTTGCATTGTGGGGGGGTGTTTTTCTTGCTTTCTATTATTTACATAAGAAAACCAGAATATAAAAACACCAATACAAAACAATCAAACCCCTTCTACATCTTCTGTCTAGTTCTGAAAGACCACTTAATAATAATTAAAAAATTCAAAGCAGTTGAGGCACAGTTCACAGGATGGCCGACAAACCTATTGACTCTCTCACACCGCATAATTACCACACTTGGAAGGGTCGCATGATGAATCTTCTCCAGTCTCGAGGGTTATGGTCCTGTTTGGATGAGATTCAACCTCAGTTGACACGTCCTTTTGAGGTTATGCAGCACAGGAACAATATGGATCAGGCTATGGGATTGATGGCTTTACACATTTCTGACAGTCTCCAGTTTCATCTTGAGGGTTGTCTCACTCCTCGAGCCATTTGGACCAAGTTTGAAGGACTTTTTGGTACTGTCAACGAGTTCAGATCTTTGCAGCTTGAGGCAAAGTTAACTTCCTTGGTACCTGATTCGTTTCCCTCTATTGAGGACTTTCTGATGAAGTTCAAACAACAAAGATCTATCTTGCAGGGTTGTGGTAAGACTAAGACTGATACAAAGTGCATTTTCTTGATCCTCTCCAAGCTTCGAGGTCCATTTCAGATCTTCTCTTCAACCTTCTATTCCACCATGGATGCCTTGGGTGCTCGACATGTCATGCCTTCTTTTGAGGTCTTTTGTGATCGTCTGACTCGTGAGCAAGCTAAGCTTAAGCAGTTGGATTCACTTTCAGGTTCACAGAACCAAGCATTGGTAGCCCAGTCCTCCAAAGGAAAATAGAAGCAGAAACTAAAGCCTAAGAAAGATTTAGAGGCTAGTGAGAATCCCTCCAAGCCACCACCTAAGTTTGATTCAAAACCACAGTCCAATTCTAAACAAGGCAAATCTTCAAACTTTGGTGAGTCTTCCTCCAAGACTAAGAAGAAATCTGGTGATCCTTGCAGTTTTTGTGGCAAGGAAGGACATCCCGTTTCTAGGTGTTGGAAACGTTTAGAGGCTTTGGAGGAAGCCATGCAGCAACATAATATTAGTGCACCTCAGCCTCCTTCATAGCCCACAGGGAAAGGTCATGCTCTTTCTGCACGAGCAATGGCCTCCACATCCACTTGGATTCTAGATTCCAGTGCCTCTCACCATATGACACACACAGAGGATTTGGTCACCGCTCTTGCCCCTACCAGCACTAGACATATTGTAGTTGGTGACTCAGCACAACTTTCCGTTCAGGGTTCTGGTACTGTTTCATTGGATGGTGGTTGTCTTTAGGATGTGCTTTTGGTTCCTGACATTTTGACAAACCTTCTATCTGTTTATCAGATTTGCCACTCTGGCTCTGGTAAGACAGTTGAGTTCTCACCTCATGATGTGGTTATTCGAGATCTTCATGATCCTGACTTGGTTGTGGCTACTGGGAGTGTGGATTTTGCATCTCACTTATATAGTTTTGATGGCTTTGAGAGTTCAGACACTGTTGGTTCCTCTCTCATAGCTCATGTAGATTCAGTGAGCAAGCTTTGGCATGAGCGTTTTGGCCATGTCAATTACAGATATCTACAGCAGATGAGTACACAGGCACTTGTGATTGGGCTTCCATAGATTTCTTGTACGGATGGTGTATGTCGTGGTTGTGTTCTTGGCAAACATCATCGAGATCCTTTTCCTAAGGGTCGAGCCTCTCGTGCTAGGGTAGCCCTAGAGTTGTTACACAGTGATCTTATGTCCTTTCCGGCTCCTTCCTTTTTAGGGGCCTGTTATGTGCTCACTTTTATTGATGACTTCTCCAGACGTACATGGGTGTACTTTCTTAAGTACAAGTCTGATGTCTTTGACTCATTCAGGATTTTTAAGAAATTTGTGGAGAAGCAATCTGGACTTTCTATCAGGAGGATACGCACAGATAATGGGGGGGAGTATGTAAATCAGGCTTTCAGAGATTTTTGCACTGAGCATGGTTTACAGCATCAGTTCACAGTTCCTTACACCCCTCAGCAGAATGGTGTTGCTGAGAGAAAGAACAGAACCTTACGGGAGATGGAAAATTGTATGATATAGTCTCGAGCTATGAGTTCTTCATTTTGGGCTGAGGCAGTCAATTGTGCCAATTATATTCAGAATCGGATGCCTCATAAGGAATTGCGACATATGACTCCTGAGGAGGCTTGGACCCATGTCAAGCCTGATGTTTCTACATTCTGAGTTTTTGGTAGTGAGGCTTGGGCATTTATTCCTGATGCTCAGTGGAACGCCATGGAGAGGAAGAGCCGACCACTCATATTTGTTGGCTACTGTGAGGATGTTAAGGCATACAGGTTATTTGATCCTAATTCCAGAGAGGTCCTGTTTCGGTGGGATGTCCAGTTTGATGAGTGTTATCCTCAGATGGATTCTCCATCCCCAGCTTCTCCCTCATTGCCTACTCCTTCCTCTTCATCTCTTGAGGATTACTTATCTCTTGAGGATGATGTAGATGATGATCCACCATCTCCACCACCACCAGTTGCTTCGTCTTTGCTGAGGTGGGCCCGTGATACTATTGAGGCAGCTGGTTCTTTGGCAGGTGATCCTTCCGATACTCGTCGCACTCGTGCTTAGACATCTGGTTCTAGTCTTTTGAGTCATGCCATTTCAGATGATCCTCAAAAGTTTTCAGAGGCGACAGGACACCTTGAGTGGGATAGGGCCATGGATGAGGAGTATTCTTCTTTGATGAAGAATCATACTTGGGATCTTTGTCCTCTTCCTAAGGGAAGAAAGTTGGTTCGGTGCAAGTGGGTGTATCGTACCAAGTATGTTGCAGATAGTTCTATTGATAAGTATAAGGCCCGTCTTGTTGCGAAGGGGTTTTCTCAGGTAGAGGGTATTGACTACTCTGAGACCTTTGGTTCTGTCACCAAGATGAATTCTATCCGCCTGGTACTTTCACTTGTAGCTTCACAGGGATGGACAGTGTTTCAAATGGATGTGAAGAGTGCCTTCTTGCATGGAGACCTACATGAGGAGATCTATATGGAGCAGCCTCAGGGATTTGTGTAGGACACTTCTTTGGTTTGAAGACTTCGTCGTTCATTATATGGTCTCAAACAAGCCCCCAGGGCTTGGTATGAGAAGATGGACTCTTTCCTGCTTTCCTCTCACTTCACACGCTGTCATTCTGATCACACTGTGTATATTCAGCATCAGGAGGGTGATCTTTTGATTCTTGTGCTATATGTAGATGATCTCATTCTTACAGGTAGCTCATCCTCCATGATTCAGAGTGTTCAGAGAGCTTTGATGGAGCAGTTTGAGATGACAGATCTTGGTCTCTTGCACTTCTTTCTGGATCTATAGGTTATTCAGTCTTCGGATAGGATTTCCATATTTCAGGAGAAGTATGCTCTTGATATGCTTCAGCGATTTGGCATGCTTGCTTGCAATTCTGCCCCCACTCCATTTCAGTCAGGTGTTGTTCTGTCTTCCACTTGCTCTACTCCTTCAGTAGACCCCACTTTATGCAGGCAGTTGGTTGGCAGTTTGTTGTACCTGACACATTCTCATCCTGATCTTTCCTTTGCGGTTGGCCTTGTCTCTCGGTTCTCCCATGATCCTCATGAGAGCCATTGGCAAGCAGCCAAACGTATTTTGAGGTACATTCGGGGCACCACTCATTATGGCATTCACTACACTTCATGATCCCCTCACATCATTCGCTTCACTGACTCCGATTGGGCTGGTGATGTCAATGATCGGAAGTCTACTTCTGGCTTTGTTTTTTGCCTTGGTTCTGGTCCTATTACATGGTCTTGCAAGAAGCAGTCTGCTATTGCATTATCATCTATAGAGGCTGAGTACTGTGCAGCAGTGTTAGCCAGTCAGGAGGTTTTATGGCTTCAACAGTCGATGACAAAGTTTGGGTTTCCTCCAGATTGTCCCACTATTCTTTGGTGCGACAATCAGAGTGCCATTCATATTTCTCGCAACCCAGTGGAACATCAATGGATAAAGCACATTGAAATCCACATGCACTTCATCAGACAGTTGATTCAGGATGGTTCTCTCATCTTGGAGTATATTCCTACAGAGGAGCAGGTTGCAGACATCTTCACTAAACCTTTGGCATCTTCGTGCTATCTTCAGTTGCGCTCTATGCTTGGGGTGAAGGAAGTTGTCCTTGGGGGGTCTCAGTGAGGCCTTCCTTCCTTCATTTTTTCTTTTTAGCATGTTTCTGTATCTGTTTTTGGAGAGGAGTTTTTTCCCACTGGGTTTTCTCCTTTACGCCGCTTTATAGAGATTTTCTTGTATTAGGGTACCTGATCAGGCCTTGTTGTCGGGACCCTCTTTTGCATTGTAGTTCCTTTGCTTTCTTCTGCATTGTTTGTAGCTGCATTGTAGCTCATCTTAAGGGGGGGTGTTAGAGTAAAGTAATTAATTAACTTTACTCTCCTCTTAAGATTTCTCTTTATGCATACATTAGTCATTTAATAATTAATATTTAATTATTAAATGCTCTCACCTTAGGGTTAGGTTTTCCTTTCGGTGTTGATCTCCTTTATAAGGATTGATCTCTTGTATTATTGTCATTCTCTTGATTCATTTTTCTCTGATAAGAAATATTTTCACTTTGTCAGAGCCAAAACTCTTGTATTCGTTCTCTCTCTTTCTCTGTGACAGGTTTCTTGCATGCAGGTTTCTTTGGGTTCTGTGGATTTGTATTTCTCAAATCCTACATCTTATACTCCTTGTGGCATTGATTTGTATCTCTCATCTTCATCTCTCTTTCTTCTACTTTATCAGTAGTATTGGCCTAAGCCATACTCCTGCTAAAGTGGGGGCTAAATGTAGTGTCCTAAAATTGCAACCACCGCAATTTTGGCCACATTCTAGGTCCTCACCTTGGCGACAGTATCTCCCTTCTCAATCAAGGCCCCTTTCTGCACCCTCACCCTGAGTTCCTTCTGTTTGAGCCTTGAGATAGCCTCAAGACCCTGTCCAAGCCCCAAGATAGGGCAGAATAGGGGCGTCCCCCCTCTTAGGGTGGCCCCAAGATAGGTCCCTCCGACCCTATCTACATTTCAGGATTTCAAATCTCCCCGATGTCGGCAAGATAAATTAATTCTCTAAGGCACGTATAAAAGGGAGTTAGTCTTCTCATTTTCATATAGATGGATGAGTGAAATACAGAGATATAGGAATATGCAAAATTCAAGTGAAAGGTCTTCATCAAATGTTCAAGTCTTAAAGCATTCATCAAGTCTTCTTCTTCATGTGTCTTCTTCATTCATCCATTGGAGCAACATTACAACATTCATTTGCAAGCATGTGTATGTGTTAGGGTTTTGTCATGTTACATGCCATTGCATACAACATTTGTGATTAAATTCAAGAAGCAAAGCAATCATCACCAATTAGTTGTAGATCTACAAGGTATACGTTTCTATCATTTACATTTAAGAATTTGTAATTACTTTCTTTCAAGGTTGATTCCTCAACCGGGGTTTGACTGAGGCAAACCCCTATCCACAACCCTACTTCCCTTCTTTTTTGTGTGTAGGTTGTAGGTGTGTAGTTGTAATTGTAGGTTTGGACTCCATTTGCAGAGATGAAGAAACCCTTTTCGACGCGTAGATTTTTCGGAGGACCATGTACACTTTCAACACAGTCCTGACAAATTTTTACGGTAGATCCATATCAGTCTAAATATTCAAGATCTGAAGTTACAGTGCTATCCCAAACCGGTAACTCCTTATTTCATCCAATTTACCTCTCTTTTCTATATACTCAAAAAGTCAACATATCTATTTACAAAAGAGGGAAAATTACTTTCCAACCCTTGCAATTCACTTGGAATTCATATCCTTGTTTCCCTTGGATTTGGATCTAGTGGATTCAAGTCCCTCTTTTGAATGTAAAGTTTCTTCCAAGTGAAGATCATCCTAGTGACTTCCTTTCTCTCTCCAAGGTGGGGAATCACTAGGGTTCAATTTTCCACTTTACAAGGTGAAATATCATTTGCAGTGATGTGTGCACCTCCACCTATTCCTATGGTTCTAACTAATGCATTTTCAGGAATAACAACAACCATTCCTAATCCTGCCCCACTGAAACCTGCAAGTGGAGTTTTTGAACCCTTTTGAGGGGTTTGTTTTGAAGCTGTAAACAATAGATTTGTAGCGGCAATTGATATAGTTGGATTTGTACTTGACATTGTTGTCATAACCTTTTGCTTCTTCATAATGCCTTGATTACTGGGATTCTGTATAGTGCCTACTACTATTGGCCTCTTGTGAGAGATATCTTGTTGTTGCACTTGTTCAGGACAACTAGTATTAATACATGATGCACGCTAAAAAAGACACAAAAGACACACAAGTTGAGATGTTAATATGTTAGTGATAATCAAAATGAAACACAAATGAACCTATGATCCTTAACATGCATATCAAGAGAGATAAAAATCATACAATAAAAAGCATACACAAACAAAGGAAGGAAAGAAAACCCCCCAAGATGCTCCTCTACATGCTCATAGTTGCTCCTCCCTTGTTCCTCTCCTTTCTGAGTCCCACATGAGTGTAGCTCTCAGCCTTTTGCACTATTCATGGATGTCTTATGAAGATTCAAGATGTTTATGAAAATGAGAACAAATGCCTATGCAGGTGTAAATAAGTTACTATAAGAAAGCACCTAATTAGTCTATGTAAATTTTAGTAAAATAACAATGCTAATGCTTCTAAAATGCTCTCTTAAAAATGACTATAAGTTTGATGCACAAGGAGTTCTGATTTTTCAAAAAGAAGAATAAGAGCTCTATTTATAGGAGAAATAGGGCAATGGATGGTCAAGGTTGACTAATCTTAACAAGGGTCATTGATGGGTTTGTGATCCATGTGATGGCTTTCAACCCAATCCCATGATGACAAGTGTCAACATGAGATGGCTTGAGAGGAGAGCGAAGAAGCATTAAATGCTTGAGATGACATGAAGGTTACCTTGGGAGGGTTCGGTTAGGCTTGAGTTAGAGGAATAAAGATTTTATCCAATGAATAATTCCTTTATCCAATGGATAAACAATTGTGCAAGAGTTAATGGCGATAACCATGGTCAAAGCAATGAATGCTTGAAGAGACCCATGAGTTAAATGAGGGTTGAGTTAGAGGAAAATCCTCTAACCATGTGGGTGAGTTTAGTTTAGCCATTAATGGTTATGTAAGAGCCATAAATGGTTATGTAAGAACCATAAATGGTTTAGAAGACTTTGGGGGTTAACTTGTTGGAGAATACAAGCCTTTAATGTATTTCAGAGACTTTGGAGGCTTTAAGAAGTGACTTCTCTTTGCTTAGGAATGTGACAATAATTAGGGAGGGGGATTAGGCTAATTTGGAATGGATTAGAATAATCTAAAAGGGGTCTAGGAGGCAAGTGGGTTTGGTGGGTGAGAGAAAATAAGATTTTAATTAAAATAAAATCTATTTATTGGTGCAACTTGCTTTTGTAGGAGAATGCAAGTGCGAGGGTTTTTAGAGATTTTAAATAAATATTTATTTATTTATTTCAATAAGGAAAGGGGGTTAAATTAAACAAATGTGCTTTATTCATTTAATTAATTGTTGGAGTATGGTTTAATGAATTAATTTAAATAAATTGAATAATTTATTTAATTAATAGAAGAAGAGGTTGAAGATGAATTAATTAAATATCAATTTAATTAACTGATGATTGATGGTTAAATAATCAAATAAATACAATTTTTTTTTTAATTAAGTGGACAAATTTATGTGTCTACATTTGCCCCTCTTTGAGACGGTGCGGTTTATCACATCATTTCAAAGAAAGAAAAGTAGGTATGAGAAATATGCCCCATAAATGTTAATTTAGTGGGTGGTATGCCCCCTTGAGAGACGGGCTAAAAAAATTCAAAAAATCGGGCGATCTCTCAAAAAAAAGAAAGAAGGTGGGAGGAGGGAGAATAGAATAATTTAGAAATAATGGCAAGAAAATGGAGGAAAACAGGGGTAAAACGGAGAAAGGGCAAGCCAGTGAGTACCCTTAGGTCATGTAGGAGATACGGTGCAAATGTAGTGTTGTGCTTTTGATGGATATTGTACAATTGATCAAAATTGGTTGGACAATCTAGTGCAATCAGTTGACTTGCCCCAACTGAGCCAAAGCATGATAGTTGATGTTCGTTGTTCACTTGGACAAGATAAAGTCTAAGTAAGTGAATCAAAGTGACTTGTTGTGACTTAGACAATTGATGTAATCGCCCGATGAAGTCAAGGTATCTGAAGCAAAATACTCGTTGAGACTTAGACAATTGATGTAATTGTTTGTTTTGATTGTGTTTGATTGGTTGATCAATTAATAGTGTTTGTGTTTTCGGGTGTTTGGGGCATTTGTTGGACTTAGTGTACCTATTGAGACTAGGTAATTGATGTAAATGGTTGTTGTAGTCTAGAATTGCCATAATTGATTACCTGTTGAGACCCGAAGATACTTGATCAAAAATTATCTGTTAATAGTCTAGGTGTGTTTGAGTCGATGTCCCTATGTAGACAGAGTAACTTGATGTGCTTATAGGATGACCTAGGATGGGAAACACAACCCCTCTTGTTAGATATGGATGGTGATGAATGTGGCTTGATTGGGTTGATGGGACACGATGTAGGGTATGTGATGTTGATGATCGAGATGGGGAGGGTTAAGGGGGGATTAAATGTTAGCTAGAAGGTATGGAGGACCTAGGACCCATTCCTATGTAAGAGGAGCAAAAATAGAGTATCCATTGTCATGACTATGTATGAATGATATGCAGCGATATTGATTGATGGATGGATGGAATGCAACGAAATGTAATATATACAGATGAGATGAAATGGAAATCCATGGTTTATTCACAGTGCGTAATTTTCATCATCGAGCATGGTAGTATCGATCTTGGCTGAGGTAGCAGAAACCAAGGTTGAGTGTTTCACCTTTAAGCAAACATCGCAGACAAGGAAAGTTCCCCTCCATTCTGGTTCATGTACAAATGGTTGAGGTATATGCTATAGTCAATAAGCCATAGTGATCCTGACTTTATTTTTACATAGGATCGCATACCTTAGTGAACTTCCCACGTAGACACCATTAGTATATGCCCTAGAACTTCATTGGAACAATTCGCAGACAACAAACAAACAAAGAAAAAGATATCAGGAACCATCTCAGCTACTCTAATCACTTGTGGATATCCTAGAGTAGCGTAGGAACCTGATATAAATAAACAAAATAAAAAACAATCAACCAAGTACAAATCAACCAAACAGAATTTTCTTGTCAAAGAAAATGTTACCATGTCTTGTTTGTGAGGAAAGATGCATCCTTGTGAAGACGGTTGTGGGCAGATATTTTGATTGGTTGGTTGATTTGATAGGTGGTCATCATTTGAGTAGCTCAAAATGTTGTTTTGTGTCTTTTGTGATGTGTATGTACAAGAAATAATATACGTTGCAATGTTTTTGATTGATTTTGATGTTTTTGTCATGTTTTTGGGATTTTTTTTTTGAATGTTATAAATGTTTTTGGTATTTTCTTTAGGACATTTTGCAAATGTTTTTGGTTTTTTTCTAATTTTTATGAATATTTTTGGTATTATTTCAAGACATTTTTGAATGAGCAACTTAGTGAATCACAAGCAATGGAGAATCCACTTCCATCGGTAGGTTTAAGAACATTTGCCCCCAGTTAGATGTTGCTATGAAAGTGTAATGCGGGACACATGAGGTAATAACCCTGATTGTAGATCAATAACAAGCCATGGGATAAATGATGGATGAATGGATGCAATGGATACGATCGCAACAAGTCTGAAAGACAATGGATCCATAGCCTTTATGAATGGTGCCTGTTTGCCAGGTTTTTACCACCATACTTATCCAAGGCACCACCGAAGTGGTTTTCATTGTTTGGATGAATGATTTTTCTTTACTATTTTCTTAATTTTTTGTATTTTTGTATTTTGTTCAGGACTATTTTTTGAATGTTTTTGGTATTTTCTGATACTGGAGGAGCCTGATGCTCTACACAACTTATGTATGAAACCTTTTTAGATGCATGTTCTTGATTGGATCTGCTAGTGGTTCTCCTTCTGAAGTTGCTAACTAATATGCCCAGACCCGAAGACGACAGTGATGATATATGGACCCAGCCAATTTGATTCAAACTTGCCCTAATGTTCTTTGTTCGGTTGGTTATGAGGATTCTCCCTCAGAACAAGATCTCCTACTTCAAATGTGGGAGGTTTGACCCGATGATTGTAGCTTCTGCTTATGTGCTGTTGATAGTCTTCTAGGTAGTTGTAGGCAGCTTGTCGCTTTTCATCAAGCAGTTCTAAGTCCTAAAGGTGTGAGACTCGGTATGCTTCATCATCTATTAGATTGTGCAAGGAGACCCGTAGAGATGGCATTTCAACCTCAATAGGCAAAATGGCTTCTGCTCCATAAACCAATGAGTAGGGGGTTGCGCTTGTAGGGGTTCGAATGCTAGTTCAATATGCCCATAGTGTTGGATTCAATCAAATGTGCCAATCACGACCAACATCATTGACTATCTTTTTTAGGATCCTTAATATATTCTTGTTGGATGCTTCAGCTTGACCATTGCCTTGTGGGTAATATGGAGTGGAAAAATGGTGTTGGATATGAAACTTCTCACAGAGTTCATGGACATCTTGATTTTTGAAAGGAAGCTCGTTATCTGTGATGATGGGCATGGGTACACCATATTGAAAAATGATGTAATTGAGGATGAATGAGGCGATCTTCTTGTCGGTGACTTGGGTGAGTGGAATGGCTTTGATCCATTTGGTAAAGTACTTTATAGTGGTAATGATAAATTTATGATCGTTGGATAAAGATGGATGGATTTTACCCATAAGGTCAAGTCCCCATTGACAAAAGGGCCATGGTGTTGTGATAGGTTGCAATTCCTATGTTGGGGCATGTATCAGATCCTCATGAACTTGGCACTTCTTGCACTTTTTGACAAAGTAGTAGGAGTCTTTTTCCATGGAGGGACAATAGTATCCAACTTGCATGATTTTCTTTGCTACTGAAGGACAGCTTGAGTGAGCCCCACAAATTCCTTTATGTACCTCTTCCAAGGATTTTGTTATCTCCTCTTGTTCGAAACATCGAAGGAGAGTACCATCAAGACATCATCTGTATAGGGTTTCAACAATGATGGTGTATCGAGTGGTTTGGGCAGATAAAGGTTGTTTAGTTGGTTGTTTGATTGGTTAGGGTGAAATGAAATACAAGAGCAAGGAAAGAAAAATGAAATCCAAGTAAGTTTATTGATGAAGTAAATGTTACCAAGAGAAATGCAAAAAAACCTTGGAGCAATCACCCAAATGTGAAGAAGGAGGCACAAGAACTTTTGAAAGGGGAAAAACAAAAAAAAACCCCTTGTGATATTATGAATGAGAGAGAGAGAGAGAATCTCTTTACAATATTGTCATTAAGAAGAAATGAGAGAGGAGACATCTCTTAAATAGAGATGAGGAGAGGAGTTACAAAGTAACTCCCAAATCTATGAATGTCACCATTCATAAAATGTGTGTGCCATGTGTCCACATCCTCTTATGGAGGAAATCTAATATTCCTTAATAAAGGAAAATAAAAGAAATGACTTGTCCTCACACATGCACTAGAGGACAAATTACATGTAGGAATTCCAAAGGAATATCCTAAACTAAATACAAATAAACCTAAGCCAAGTAAAGATTAAATATTCTAACACCCCCCCTTAAGCTTTACTTGGGGAGTTTACATCAAACCCTTCAATGGTTGCAAACCAGGATTTTTACAATGAAATTGGAACTTTTCTTTGCAAAGTGGCTTGGTCAAAATATCTGCAACTTGGTCTTCCCCCTTGCAATAGAGAAGTGAAACTTTCTTTTCTTCAATTTGTTCTCTAATGAAGTGGTGTTGGAGAGAAATGTGTTTTGTCCTTGCATGGAAAACTGGATTTTTAGCCAAGGCAATTGTAAAGCGGAAAAATCGCGATCGAACCCTAGTTGCTCTCCCCTCTTCCGACTCCGAGGAGAGAGAAGGGAGGTTCGCTAGGATTTGATGGTTTTTCACTTAGGGGAGAGACTTTACATTCAAAAGAGGGGTTGAAACTCATAAGATCCAATCCCACACAATGTAAGATTGGATGCTAAATGAATTTCAAGGGTTAGGAAAGCAAGGCTACCCTCTTTTGTAAAGAATGTTGATAGGAGAATTAAGCTAAGCATGCATAGAAAGTGATAAAGATTCGCTTATAAACTGAGTTCGGGTTATAGGATGAAGCTGCAGACCTGGAATTAGCAGTAAAATGTCGATACGGCGCTGTCCTGCAAATTTGAGCAAAAGTTGTCGGGACGATGGCGCCCAGTGCCACGGTCCTCCGAAAGATCCGCGAAACGAAGGGGGATCTGTTCGTCTCTGCACAAGGATTCCAGATCTTCAATTTCAGCCGCGTACCTGCAACCTACACACAGAAAAACGAAGACGATTGGGGGGTTAGGGATTAGGGGTTTGCCTTTAGGTCAAACCCCGGTTTTGGAATTAACCAAGAAATGAGCAAGAGTTGTAAATGTAAATGTATGTAAAACAAGTACTAATACCTTGTTCTAAGGATGTTTGTATCCTTATGTGCGAAGGTTTAGATGTTGTATGTTGTATGTTGTAGCATGTAGTATGTGATCTCCTCTTCAATGGTTGAATCCTTGTCTTGAATGCAACACTTAGCCTTGAATGGAGACTTAGAAGGAATGCTTGAATGCTTGAATGCTTGAATATAATTTTCACGCTTTGTACACATATCCTCTTCATGCCAAATGAGAGAGAAAAATGTAGTTTATATACTTGTCAATTAGGGCTGATAGACTGATTTTCCCGACCTTAGGCCGACTAGGAAAGTTAATTTCCAATTTGCAAACAAAAAGACCCGAGACCCCTTAGGAGACTGGGCCCAAAATAGGACCCAGGGACCAGGGCGCTGGGCGCTCTGGTCCCACCTCCCGGGACATCAGGGTGCAAGGAGGTTCAGGCCAGGGTACTTGAAAAATGCAGTTTTCAGTGTCGTGAGCAAGTTTCAGGGTCTCCATTCAGGTTGCGTGTTGCGTCGCCATCGTGAAGACCGAAATGCAGTCGAAATTGCAAGTGTCGCAATTTTAGGATGCTACATTTAGCCCCCACTTTAGCGGGAGTATGTATGCTCATACTTCCGGTAAAGTACAAGGAAACAACATTGAAAAACTTTCACCACGTCAAGGAAGCAAGATACACCAAGCCCCCAGTGGACTAAGGATCTTATGACTTCGATTGACAAAGTAAAAGGGAAGATCACGAAGGAGAACCATGACTGTCAGTAGTAAGGCTCCCTCACTATGAGTCATGCAAGAAAGATATCAAAAATTTTCAAGGCAAGGCTAAATTTGCCAAGAAATTTTCAAGTATCTTGAAAAGATATGAACGGGATGTATGCCCCCCTACGTTAAAGCGATCGCACATGCCTCACCGGGGGTGATTGTTTTAACGTAGTGATACACATAAGAAATGAGAAAGGAGCACGTTATCGCAAGGATTTAGCCCCCAAGTGTGAGATAAACCCAAGGATAATAGACACAAAACACAAAGCACAAGGTGACTTCGCTTTCCTCGGGGTCAGTATGCTGTATGATAATTCATGTATATGTATCATATGTATGTATGCATAATTGTTCTTCATTCCCCAATCAAGGAAGGTCACCTAGAAGAAGGGAACACATGTGTCTTTTGAGTCAACATGAGAGAGATCGAGAGATCTCAATGCTTTGCATCGTCCTCAAGTAGACAACACCAAGGACAACAAATAGAAGAATGAGAATAACATATAGAAGAAGTAACAAAAGAGAGGAGGAGAGAATCTGCTATGCTAATGTAACTAGTCTAGCATGTCATCTACCCCCCGATCTTGCTGATCAATGTTTCGGGAAGGCAGGGAACACGCTAGAGGAGGAACATCCAACACAGCAGATGGAGCTATCACAAGATCCAAACAAGGGCTATGTTCATGTTCCGAGCCACATTGTTCTTGTCTAGGAGCTAGGATAAGTGCTTTAGAAAATTCATTAGATAAATGGTTATCGACATCAACAAGTTCATATTCACTATCAGAAGCAAGAGGAGTAATATTTTCATCATGAATAACATTTTCATCCATATCATCATCAAGATTTATAAAAATAGGATCTTTAACTCGCACAGGATCAAGACCATCATGCATCTTATGTTTAAGAGATTTAGGCTCAATGTCCGGCTAAGGAGAAAATGGAATAATGCTTGTTGAAGGTGTTTTTGGAGATTGCAAAGTTTGAGAAGCGGCTGCCTGAGCCCTAAGACGACGCTTTCGCCGACGTTCACGTGCAGAACGATTTCGTCTAGTCTTAGTAGGAAGTGGAGAAGACTAAGGAGGAGGAATGTTCTCATCCTTAGCACTTGGGTGTTTAGGTTGTGGTCTCTTAGGTTGGATAATAGGAGAAGAAGAAGGTCTCTTCTCTCTATAAAAAGAAGGAGGAGGAACTGCTCCATATAAAGGAGGAATTTTTGGTTTAGGGAGAAGACCAAGTCCATCATGACGAGGAGGTATAGGTCTACTCTTAGGAAGTTTATTAGGTATAGACATAGTCACATCCATAGGGATGGGTTGAGAATCTTCTTGAGGAAAGACATTAGTTTTATCTTTCAAAGGAAGAACTTCCTTCTCAAGAATGATAGGAATATCAAGTTTAGGTGTTCTAGGTTCACTTAAAGATAGGATCATATCTGTTTTCCACTTTTGATAAGATTTGAAAAGATGATCACTTCGCGGAGGAAGAGATTGGAATTGTTTAGGCCAAAAGTAATCAATAGGAACACTAGAGGTTCTTTCAGCTGGTTTAAAGAGACTATGATTGACAGTAACAACTTCACCATTATGGGGAAATTTCAAACACTTATGAATAGGAGAAGCAATAGCTTTCATGGAAGATAGCCAAGGATAGCCAAGCTTCACACGAAATTGTTCGGAAGATGGAATAATAGCAAAGTTCACATCAAGAGATTTGTTATGGACCTCAATAGGCAATGTAATAGAACCAATTGCAGGAGAAGAAAATGCATCAAATAATTTCACAATCACATCTGTTTTGTCATATATCACTTGATTCAATTGCAAAGTAAAAAGAAATTCTTCAGTAATAACATTAACCATGCACGAAGGATCAATAAGCACTCCACGGCAAGGTGTATTCTTAACTTTTGCAACTATGTATAAAGGACCATCAGGTGCCCTAATGGTTTCGCTAGAATCAAATGTGATGGAAGGTTCTTTAGGGATTTCTTGCTGCTCTACAAAGTTAATCACATTCGGAGTCATAGACACAAGACCATCAGATGAGAGAGAGGAATCATTAGCCTCAATTGCATTAGAGGTATGAGAAGGCAATGGATCAGTGAAAATATGAAGATTTTGGTTAGGAGGAGCTACAGATGTGTTGCCTTTATCATTTACTCCAGAAACAAAGATAGTATTGTTATCAATCAAATCTTGAATTTTACCCTTTAAAGAAAAACATTTTTCAGTATCATGCCCAGGCTGACAGTGAAATTGACAAAAAGCTTTGTTATCAAAATAAGGTGAAGTAATCTTTGCAAGATCAATTTGTCTTATACGAGGAAGAGTAAGCACATTTTGTTCCAATAACTTATTCATAATACTATGCAATGATTCATTCAAAGGAGTATACTTTCTTTCTTTCTTGAAAAATTTAGAAATAGGAGGCACACCTGATGCTGCATTCACATTGTTGTTGATGATGTTTTCATTGAATTTGATGGAATCTCTGTTCGGTTTAAACTTCCCAAATGGTTGTTGACTGCTATCACCCTTATCACTCGGAGCCATAGGATGTGATTGTTCCATTTGACTCACAGTCAGTTGATAATTGTGAAGAGTTGCACACAACTGTTGGAGAGAAGTAAACTCAGAAAACAGAAGTTTGTCTCGAATATCTTTTTGCAAATTAGAAATAAAGATTCTTTGGATATCATTGTCAGGTACTGGAAAAGAAATTTGAGCATACAAATGCTTATATCTACCAATGAAATCAATCACTTTTTCTTTAACACCTTGTTTACAATGCATTAAATCAATCAAAGTAACTTTAGGACTTATATTGTTTTGAAATTGTTGAATGAAAGCATTTGCAAGTTGTTCGAAAGAAGTAATAGAATAAGAAGGCAACGAGCAATACCATTGTAGGGCTTTGTCTCTTAATGTTCTAGTGAATAGTTTTGCAAGCAACCTTTGGTCATAAGCAAAATCAGTACAAATTGTTTGAAAAGTCTTAACATGTGTTAGAGGATCTCCTTTACCATTATAAAGTTCCAAATGCGGGATTTCAACATGTTTAGGAGGGATAGCTCGAACAATGTCAAGAGAAAGTGGGCTCGCAACATCAAATGTGGGCACACTAAACTTAGATTGATTCATAGAGGCAATTTGTTGCTGTAAAGAAGAGACAGTTTGTGCAAGATTGTTAATGGTCGCTTCAGTCGAAGAGTTCATATTGGATGTGTTAGATTGAGATGGAGGTGTTATGTTATTGAAAGAAGGCAAAGAGTAAGGTGGTGGGACCCTATGATAATTAGTCATAGGAGATGATTGGACAGGAGGAACACTACAAGGAGGAATGGAATGATTAAATGAATTGCCCCCTTGCGTCATGTTCATTTGTGAAGATGTAATAGGAACACTCATTGAAGGAGTGAATGAAGAAGTCGGATTGAATGAAGGAAAAGGGTTAATTGAAAAGGAAGGATTGCCCCCATGACTAGTGATCACAGGAGGAATGTCTTGTGTAGAAGTAGCCATTATGTTTGATGTAAAGGTAGGTATACTAGCAATAGGAGTTGTCAAAGGAATAGAATGATTGACTTGTGTAGGAGGTTGTGTATAACCCAAATTTTCAGCACAACTTTTCATAGGCATCACATTCGAATTCACAATGTGTGAAATACCACGCAAAATATCAATTCCATTCTTATCACTTTGAAGCATACGTTTTAGACCCTCAATTAAAGGAAGAGCTTGACTATCAGGGTATTCTTGAGACATCCATTGTCGAAAATCATCAAATTGGTTATCCAATTTCAAAAATTGTTCTTCAGAAACCTCATGGAGAGCTTCTTCATCATTAGGAGGATTAGAGGAATTACCCATGTCCTCGTTAAAAAGGCTATTCAAATTAGGTTCCATCTCCTCAGTAGTTAAACCTTGGAAAGACTTAATTCTACGGCTTCGTCTAACGGGAATAGTGTAAGTAGGGCTTATTGTTGTAAAACTCATGCACTAGAAAGAGAGAGAAGATTTTGAATTTAGAGGTAGCAATTTTCAGTAAAATCAGCCAATCTTCTAGATTTAAGCTGTTAAATGCAATCACAACAGTCTCCCGAAATTTCAGAAAAAATGTCCGGGACCGTGGCACCCGGAGTGCAACACGGTCCTTGCAACTTTTTTCGAAATTTGCAGGGATGAAAGGTATGATGATTTTAGAGCTAATCTGAAAAAATTGAGTGATTTTACGATCTGTAGGTAGGCCAAATTAAAGTTGCAATCTCAAAATTGAACCCTACCAAGATTGTCGAAAAATGCAAAATTTGAATTTTGAAAAAGAGAGGGAAACTGAAATTTTGAATTTTATGATTTTAGAGGGAATGTCAAAAGCAATGCAAATTTTGAAATTTAAAAATTGACTCAATTTCACGCAAAATTCAATTTTGAAAGCGGAAATCAAAGTTGTTGTAATTAAGCACTTAATTTCAAAAGTCACAAAATGCAAGAATTTGAATAAAGCACTGAAATTTTTAATGAATGCAAACACACTTTTCAGATTTAGGACAGTAAGAACACAATTTTGACACAAAATTTCAATTTCAATGATTTTTAAATGTTTAGAAGCCTTAATCCAAGCAATCACAAGACCAACTTTGACTGTTATTTTGAAGGTGTTAAAATTGATAAAATCAGCCAAAATTCTGGATTTTAGCAGGAAAATACAGTAAGATCTCGCTCCCGAATTTTCGGAAAAAATGTCGGGGACGATGGCGCTCGGCGCCACGGTCCTCGCAACTTTTTTCCAAATTTTCAGGGATGAAAGATATTGTGATTTTATTGCGGAATCCAAAGTTACAGCTGATTTGGAGATGTTTTGATCAGTAAATTGTCAGACAAAGGTTGAATCAAGAGGGTTTCAAAAATTAGGGTTTTGACACTTAACCACTTAATTTTCAGAATTAAAGCACAAATATGAATTAAAAATTCGTAATAGAAGGGCAGATCTGAAATAGGCATTAACATTTAGACATTTTGCAGGTTCAATTACCAAAAAGAAAATTTAGGGTTTTTATGCAATCACCTCTAAAATTTTGCAAAAGATCAAACATGGAAATGTAATCAATTTTTTTTTTTTCAGATCTAAGCATGAAAAATCAGAAAGGATGTTCACGTCGGGTTCACCAAAATGTAAAGCGGAAAAATCGCGATCGAACCCTAGTTGCTCTCCCCTCTTCCGACTCCGAGGAGAGAGAAGGGAGGTTCGCTAGGATTTGATGGTTTTTCACTTAGGGGAGAGACTTTACATTCAAAAGAGGAGTTGAAACTCATAAGATCCAATCCCACACAATGTAAGATTGGATGCTAAATGAATTTCAAGGGTTAGGAAAGCAAGGCTACCCTCTTTTGTAAAGAATGTTGATAGGAGAATTAAGCTAAGCATGCATAGAAAGTGATAAAGATTCGCTTATAAACTGATTTCGGGTTATAGGATGAAGCTGCGGACCTGGAATTAGCAGTAAAATGTCGATACGGCGCTGTCCTGCAAATTTGAGCAAAAGTTGTCGGGACAATGGCGCCCGGTGCCACGGTCCTCCGAAAGATCCACGAAACGAAGGGGGATCTGTTCGTCTCTGCACAAGGATTCCAGATCTTCAATTTCAGCCGCGTACCTGCAACCTACACACAGAAAAGCGAAGACGATTGGGGGTTAGGGATTAGGGGTTTGCCTTTAGGTCAAACCCCGGTTTTGGAATTAACCAAGAAATGAGCAAGAGCTGTAAATGTAAATGTATGTAAAACAAGTACTAATACCTTGTTCTAAGGATGTTTGTATCCTTATGTGCGAAGGTTTAGATGTTGTATGTTGTATGTTGTAGCATGTAGTATGTGATCTCCTCTTCAATGGTTGAATCCTTGTCTTGAATGGAGACTTAGAAGGAATGCTTGAATGCTTGAATGCTTGAATATAATTTTCATGCTTTGTACACATATCCTCTTCATGCCAAATGAGAGAGAAAAATGTAGTTTATATACTTGTCAATTAGGGCTGATAGACTGATTTTCCCGACCTTAGGCCGACCAGGAAAGTTAATTTCCAATTTGCAAACAAAAAGACCCGAGACCCCTTAGGAGACCGGGCCCAAAATAGGACCCAGGGACCAGGGCGCTGGGCGCCATGGTCTTGGGGACCAGGGCACTGGGCGCCCTGGTCCTGAGGGACCAGGGCACTGGGCGCTCTGGTCCCACCTCCCGGGACATCAGGGTGCAAGGAGGTTCAGGCCAGGGTACTTGAAAAATGCAGTTTTCAGTGTCGTGAGCAAGTTTCAGGGTCTCCATTCAGGTTGCGTGTTGCGTCGCCATCGTGAAGACCGAAATGCAGTCGAAATTGCAAGTGTCGCAATTTTAGGACGCTACAGCAATGGCACTTTGATTGTCACAATACAATTGAGTTGGTTCATGTTGAGGTAGACCAAAATCTTCAAGTAGTCTTCTAAGCCACAAGACTTCTTTGGAAGCATTAGTGAATCCTTTGTACTCAGCTTCAGTGGATCCAAGAGAGGTAGATTGTTGCTTTTTACTATTCCAAGAAATTGCTCCTGAACCAACAAAAAAACAATAACCACAAGTAGATTTCCCATCATTGGGATCTCCACCTAGATTGGAATCAGTAAAACCTTTTAAACTAAAATTAGAATTTGCATCATTAAACAAACCTACATTAATAGTTCCTTTAATATATCTTAAAATTCTCTTAGCAACTTTAAAGTGTGTTTGTTGAGATTTAGACATGAATCTTTAAACCAAACCAACACTATAAGCAATATCCGGCCTAGTAAGAGTTAAATAATTCAAACTTCCAAC
Organism: Cryptomeria japonica; assembly: GCF_030272615.1. Classification (NCBI taxonomy): domain Eukaryota; kingdom Viridiplantae; phylum Streptophyta; class Pinopsida; order Cupressales; family Cupressaceae; genus Cryptomeria; species Cryptomeria japonica. The sequence goes on along the minus strand of NC_081406.1, from coordinate 615,576,306 downwards.
TAATTGTCTATACAAAGTAGGATCAACAAGAGGAGTTTGCATATCAAGCATTAACTTAGTGCCTAATTCAATAGGAATTGAAACATGGTGAGCATCATTCATTTTAAACTTATCTATGAGATCTTGAGCATATTTGCTTTGAGATAAGAAAATTCCTTTAGAGGTTTGCCAAATTTGCATTCCTAAGAAATAATGTAAAACACCTAAATCAGTCATTTGAAATTTTTGATTAAGTTGAAACTTAATATCAGAAATCAAAGTATTGGAACTTGAAGTAAGAATCAAATCATCTACATACAATATAATAATGATAATATCATCTTCACTATGTTTAATATACAAGTTAGGATCATTTTTACTTCTAATAAAGCCTTGAGAAAGAAAGAATGCATTAATCTTTGAATACCACTCCCTAGGAGATTGCTTTAATCCATAAATTGATTTCTTTAATTTACAAACTAAATTTTCATTACCTTCTTTAATAAAACCAAGAGATTGAGACATATAAATTTCCTCATGTAAATCACCATTAAGAAAAGCACTTTTAACATCCATTTGGTGAATAGGCCAATTCATTCTAGAAGCTAAAGAAAGCACAAGTTTAATTGTAGGCATTTTAGCAACAGGAGCAAAGGTTTCAGTATAATCTAAGCCTTCAATTTGAGAAAAACCTCTAGCAACTAATCTAGCTTTAAATTTACTAACTTGATTATTAGCATTCAATTTAGTTTTATAAAGCCACTTACAAGAAACAAGATTTTTACCATGAGGCAAGAAAACTAAATCCCAAGTTTGGTTAGAAGTTAAAGTATCATATTCTTCCTTCATTGCTTTTTGCCAATGTGGTTGATTTTTATCTTGATCAAATGTTTTAGGATAATTAGAATTCATAATAGTAGTCATTAAAGTATAATTACAATAATTAACTCTTCTAGCTTGAAGTCTATCCATTCTAGCTAAGTATTCATCACTGTCTTGAATTAAAGATTTAAACCATTTAGGTTTTCTTTTAGAAGTAATGGATTCATCACTAGAAGAAGAGTCATGAGGAGTAGAGTTATTATTATCATCATCACTATCACTAGAAGGAATAGAAAGAGATGCATTAGGAGTAGGGTTAAGAGAAGGAGGTTGGTCCTCCACAAGCACAACTTTGCTTTGAGCAAGTTCATCATCCTCCACTTTAGAACAATCATGAATGCCTTTTTTTGCAATACAAACATCTCTTGCAACTTTACCTTGTTAGTAATAGGATTGTAAACTCTATAACCTTTAGTATTTTCATCATAACCAACAAAAATAAAAGGAGAAGATTTAGCATCTAATTTTTTTCTTTTCTCCTTAGGTTTGTGAACATAAGCTATGGAACCAAAAATTCTTAAATTCTGCAAATTGGGCTTTCTACCAGACCAAGCTTCTTCAGGAATTTTATCCTTTAAGGCTTTGGTAGGTGTTCTATTAATTAAGTTGCACAAGCCATAGCTTTAGCCCAAAACTTGTAATCCATATTTTTTGCATGCAATAAACATCTATCCATTTCAACAATTGTCCTATGCTTCCGTTCTGCCACACCATTTTGTTGTGGAGTATAAGGAATGGTAATCTCATGTTTAATTCCAAAAGATTTTAAATAAGCATTAAATGCATTATTGACATATTCTCTTCCATTGTCAGTACGAAGAATCTTAATTTTATAACCAGATTGCCTTTCTACAAACATATGAAATTCAGTAAACACATCAAGCACTTGATCCTTACTATAAAGGAAATATATCCATGTTCTCCTTGAAAAATCATCAACAAAGCTGTAGCGTCCTAAAATTGCGACACTTGCAATTTCGACCGCATTTGGGTCTTCACGATGGCAACGCAACACGCAACCTGAATGGAGACCCCGAAACCTGATTATGACACTGAAAACTGCATTTTCTTGCACCCTGGCCTGAACCTCCTTTGCACCCTGCTGTCCCGAGAGGTGGGACCAGAGCGCCCAGCGCCCTGGTCCCTGGGTCCTATTTTGGGCCCGGTCTCTTTTGGACTTCGGGTCTTTATGTTTGCAAATTGGAAAATTATCTTTCCTGGTCAGCCTAAGGTCGGGAAAATCAGTCTATCAGCCCTAATTGACAAGTATATAAACTACATTTTCCTCTTTCATTCGATATGATGGAAAAAGCGTGGAAACTATACTCAAGCATTCAAGCATTCCTTCAAGCAATTGATCATTTCAAGTCTCCATTCAAGGCTAAGTGTTGCATTCAAGACAAGGATTCAACCATTGAAGAGGAGATCACTTACAACATACTACTACAACATACAACGTACAACATCTATACCTTCGCACATAAGGATACAAACATCCTTACAACAAGGTATTAGTACTTGTTTTACATTACAGACATTTGCATTTACAGCATTGCTCATTTCTTGGTTAATTCCAAAACCGGGGTTTGACCTAAAGGCAAACCCCTAATCCCTAACCCCCCAATCGTCTTCGCTTTTTTGTGTGTAGGTTGCAGATTCGCGGCTGAAATTGAAGATCTGGAATCCTTGTGCAGAGACGAACAGATCCCCCTTCGTTTCGCGGATTTTTCGGAGGACCGTAGCGCTCAGGCGCCATCGTCCCGGCAACTTTCGCTCAAATTTGTAGGACAACGCCGTATCGACATTTTACTGCTAATTCCAGGTCCGCAGCTTCATACTATATTCCTATCTCAGTTTATAAGCGAATCTTTCTCACTTTCTATTCATTCCTAGCTTAATTCTTCTATGCACATTCTTTACAAAAGAGGGTAGCCTTGCTATCATAACCCTTGAAACTCATTTAGCATCCAATCTTGCATTGCGTGGGATTGGATCTTGTGGGTTTTCAACCCCTCTTTTGAATGTAAAGTCTCTCCCCTAAGTGAAAACCATCAACCCTAGTGAATCTCCCTTCTCTCTCCTTGGAATTGGAAGAGGGGAGAGCAACTAGGGTTCGATCGCGATTTTCCGCTTTACAAAAGCTAAGAGCATACCTTGAACCTTGGATGGAGGGATTCTCCATGGGACCCAATATTTCACTATGAACTAGATGCAATTTAGTATATGCCCTCCAAGATTGACCATGAGGAAAGGGTTTCCTATGCATCTTACCACTCATGCAACCATTGCAAACAATTTGAGAAGGAACAATAGTAGGCAATCCATCAAATTTTCTTTTTGCATTAATGAAATATAATCAAAATTGAGATGGCCAAGTCTTTCATGCCATATGGTAAAATCAACAGTAGTAAGCAAGGAATACTTTGTAGGAGCAAATTCATAGAACTTTAATAAGTTATCACTATCCATTTTAGCAATAGCAATAACATGATTAGTTTTTGGATCAATGATATAACACATGCCCCTATAAAAGTTAATCTTATAATCTTGACAAAGTTTAGGAACTGAAATCAAATTTGATTTTAATTCAGGAACATAAAGAACATCATGTAATTTCCCATTAGGAACATTCACATCACCAATAGCTTCAACTTTGCAACTATGATTATTAGCTAATTGAACAAGAATATTAGAAGTATCAGGATGCAAAAATTCAAAATATTCTTTATGAGAGGTAACATGTTGAGATGCACCAGAATCAATAATCCACTCAAGTGGTTGAGAAACATTATAAGTACATGTAAATGCATGACGAGATGAATTACCATTATTATTACCTTTCTTATAATGAGGTTTATGTTGTTGATTATTTTGATTATTTTGGTTCATGGGCTTTTTACCTTTTTGCTTCTTAAAACAATTATTAGTAATATGTCCATCTTTCCCACAATATGTGCAATGGGGTCTTGTTTGAGAATTATTCCTTTGATTATTGTACGTATTATTATGATTATTATTATGAGAATTGTTATGATAGGATTTAGAATGAGATTGATAATTAGAAGATTTGTGATTATTATTATGATTATGATTATGATTATGATTATTGGATCTAAAATTATTATTATGATTTTGATTTTTAGACATAAAAGCATGTTCACTACTTTTAAAAGTACCAAATTGAATTAATTTAGCTTCCTCTTGACGCAATAAATTACGAAAAATATCATAAGTTAATTGAATAGCTAAGCTAGGAATAGCAAGTTGAGCATGAATATTCGTAATAAATTGTTGAAATTGACAAGGAAGACATTTTTTAAGAATAAGATGAATTAAACGTAAATCAGCTAGAGTAACTCCTAAACCAGTTAATTGACTATTAACAGAATCAAACTTTAATAAGAATTCATCCATGGTTTTAAAATCCATATACCTGAGATCTTCAAGTTGATCTTGAAGCTGAATTTTTCGGGATTCATTTGAGCTATCATAAGTTGTTTTTAAAATTTCCCAAGCTTCATACGCTTTTGTACAATTTCCAATTAAAACATACAAATCAGGAACCATTGAAATACCAATTAAACCAAGTGCTTCCTCATTTTGAGCCTTCCATCTATCTTGGTCGGCTTGAGGAGCAGTTGTAGCGGGCTCATAGGTTTTATTAGTTGCAACATCCAAAAGGTGTTTGAAACGAAAAATAAATGAGATATGTGTTTTCCATGAATGATAATTACTGCTATTTAATTTAATTTCCGGAATTAAAGTAGACATGATAACAAAATAATGGTTAGTAAAAAAATATTATCCCCTTTAATTTAAAAAAGACGAAAAAAATAAATAGCCTCCTTGATAAAAAAATTGAATCAACTTTTAATAATTAAAAAAAAAATCAAGAAATATTATTTTCAAGTTTGTTTTTTTAAATAACAAGTTTAAATTTTAAAAAAACTTAAATTTTAATTGAAAAAACTTATATTAAAAAAAAATTTAAATCTTTATAATAACAATTTTTATTTGTATATTAGTAACTTTATTTAAAACTTTAAATTTTATTAAAAATAAATAAATAAATAAAATGAACTTAAACTTTACTTTTAAATAAACTTTTTATAAAACTAAACTAAACTTTTAAAGATTTAAACTTTTACATTAAATAATAGCAAATTTTATTTTTTGTTACTTTTACTTTATTAGAAAAACTTTTATCTTAAATGAAGTAAACCCTAAGAAATAAAACTTCTATACGTGAAAGACTAAAGGCTAAGCTTTTTATGATTAACCTTTATAATGAAAGAAGACGTAAGGTTAGAAAGTGTAATCAATTAATGCATTACGCTAGGAGAGTATCGTTAGAGTGAATTGTAGAGGCAAGCAAAGAAGACCACCTAGGAGAAAAGGATTTGGATAACAGAGAGAAGAATACGTTATGGAGAAGAGGTGAAATGATTATATTTAGTTTGTTTTTTTTTGGTAGAAAAGCAACGTTATTCTGCAACAATTGTAATGAAAAATAGTTTGCTTTCCTATCAAAGATGTTATAGGAATGATTGCACGGAAAAAATAAAAGAAATATGAACCAAGCTATTTTTAGCAGTTTCAACTTGCACAAAGACGTCACCCTCAGAGGTGTTTCAACGCAGGCAACAACTCAGAGTGAGAACATATCTGATTCAACAAAGTAACAAGTCAAGTAACAAGGCAAGAGAAGGACCATGCAGGGGTTTTAAAAAAAAAAAACCAAAAAAAAAAACAGGTCTACGACAAACAAAAAAACAGATCTATACAAATTCTTTAAGAGAAGTGAGACGATAACGGATCTATGTAAATAACAGAAGCAAAAGAGAAATACTAGAAAATGATTTTTTTTTAAAGATAATATGATCAGAGAATGTCTTAGTCTCCACCAAATATCGTTTATAAAACATAGATAACACAGATATTGAAATTTAAGGTAAATATAAAGGAGATGTTACGCTGAAATTAAATGAAGTAAAAAAATATGAATTTTTTTTGTTTCTTATCAAAACCCTGCAAGAAGAGGAATGTTAGAACCTGCAAATAAATGTTAGAACCTGCAAATAAACAGAGAATGTATTGGTGGATAATAAATCAGTTTTGGCGGCAAGCCGACCAAATAGATTAAGGAGGCTAAGTTTGGCGGTAAACCTTCCAAACTATTCACAATAAAAAAAACCAGAAACTTTGGCGGCAAGCCTTCCAAAGCCACAACTTTAAATCAGAAAGAAGAAACTTTGGCGGCAAGCCTTCCAAAGCTTTTCTTTTAAAAAAAAAAAAACTAGAATAGAAGATTAAACTTGCACAGTAGAAAATATTAGAGAAAGAACTTCTTCTCCTTTCAAGAAAGCCTCCAAGAAGGTGAGCTCCACAGAATGGTAACCTTCATCAATGTCAACTTAAAACAAGGATTAGAAACCTGCCCTGATACCATGAAAGGAAACACAAGAGCAAGGAAAGAAAAATGAAATCGAAGTAAGTTTATTGATGAAGTAAATGTTACCAAGAGAAATGCAAAAAAACCTTGAAGCAATCACCCAAATGTGAAGAAGGAGGCACAAGAACTTTTGAAAGGGGAAAAACAAAGAAAAACCCCTTGTGATATTATGAATGAGGCAATGCCTAAAATGTGTGTGTGTGTGTGTGTGTGTGTGTGTGAGAGAGAGAGAGAGAGAGAGAGAGAGAGAAACGCTTTACAATATTGTCATTAAGAAGAAATGAGAGAGGAGACATCTCTTAAATAGAGATGAGGCGAGGAGTTACAAAGTAACTCCCAAATCTATGAATGCCACCATTCATAAAATGTGTGTGCCATGTGTCCACATCCTCTTATGGAAGAAATCTAATATTCCTTAATAAAGGAAAATAAAATAAATGACTTGTCCTCACACATGTACTAGAGGACAAATTACATGTAGGAATTCCAAAGGAATATCCTAAACTAAATACAAATAAACCTAAGCCAAGTAAAGATTAAATATTCTAACAAGGGGGAAGTGTGTGGTCATGTAGGTAAGTGAAAAACTCACCGTACCATGGGGATTCGGAACCGATAAGGTGAGACATCATTTTAGTTTCAGGGATATCATAAGCAGGGATCCAAAGCTATTCTACCAAGTACTCATAGCATGTCGAATTTTGTGGAAGATCCGAGACAGATGCAATTGTATCCATTGCGTCAGCAGCTCAATTCTAATCTCTTGGTACTTGCTCAAATGTGATAGTTGTAAAAGATTCTTTGAAACTATCCACCATCCTTTTATATGGCATGAGTTTATCATCCTTTGTTTGGTATTCATCGGTGACTTGTCGGATGACCAGCTAGGAATCTCCATATACTTGTAGCTCTTTTAGATTCCATTGTATGGCCAATCTATGTCCTGTGATCAAGGCCTCATATTTTGCTATATTATTTGTGCATGGGAAAGTGAGCCTGTATGACTTCGGGATGTTGTCACCTTGAGGTGTGACAAAAATAATTCCTGCCCTTGAGCCATGTCTGGTGTATGAGCCATCAAAATAGAGCTTCCAGGGTTGTGTAGCGGTGATCATGAAAATTTCTTCATCCCGAAAGTTGGAAATAAGAGAATGGTCACCTTTGAGTGGTGCATCAGCCAACTGATCTGCAATAACCTATCCTTTGATAGCTTTGCGGTCCACATACTCAATATCAAATTCACTCAAGATCATAACCCATTTGGCCAAGCGGCTTGTCAATGTTACCTTGCTGAGTAGGTACTTGAGTGGATCTATCTTCACAATAAGTTGTACTTTGTGCATTAACATGTAGTGCCTCAATTCGGTGGCTGCCAAGATAACTGCTAGGCAAGCTCGCTCAATAGCTGTGTAATTGAGTTCATAGCCTACCAGTGTTCAAGAGATATAATAGATAGCACATTCTTTTCCTTTCGCATTTTGTTGTGCCAACAGTACTCCTAACGTCATGGTTGTAGATAAGATGTATAAAAATAGAGGTATGCTTGGATCTGGTGGAATCAACAATGGTGTATTCATGAGGTAGTATTTAAGCATTTGGAATGCTTGCTGGCATTTTGCATCCCATTGAAAGTGGATATTTTTATGTAACAGATGGGTGAAGAGATGACATTTATCAGCCAGTTGTGCAATGAACCACCAAATAGATTGTAGCCACCCTTGTGATTTCCTCAACTGACTGATATTCTTTGTAGGTGGCATGTCCATGATTGCCTTGACTTTCGCAGGATCTACCTCAATGCCTTTACTTGAGACAATGTATCCTATGAGCTTCCCACAAGTTACTCCAAAGACACATTTTTTTGGATTGAGACGGACGAGGTATTATTCTAATCCGTTAGAGATTTTATCCAGTACCGCCAGATGACCCTCTCTTCTTAATGATTTAGCTAGTAACTCATCCACATAATCTTCCATTATTATGTGCATCATTTCGTGGAAGATGGTGGTCATGGCTCTTTGATATGTTGCCCTTGCATTCTTTAAAATAAATGGCATCACATTCCAACAGTATGCTCCTCATGGACATGTGAAAGAAATTTTGTGTTGATCCTCTGGAGCAATTTTAATCCGGTTGTACCCTAAAAAGCCATCCATAAGAGAAAGCATCGCATGACCTATTGTTAGATCGACAATCATGTCGATATTTGGTAAGGGGAAGTCGTCTTTAGGACATGCCTTGTTTAAATCTTTGAAACCCGTACAGACACGAATGCCCCCATTAGATTTGCCAATAGGTACAATATTGGAGATCCACTCTACAATATCAATTGGTCTGATGAAACCAACATCTAAGAGCTTTTTAAGTTCAGCCTTGACAAGAATGACAATCTGTGGGTGCATCTTTTTGAGCTTTTGTTTGATAGGTTTAGCTCCTTCTACTACAGTTAGGTGATGCATGACCAAATCTGGATCTAAGTCAGGCATGTCTACATAAGACCATGCAAAGTTGATTTGGCGCTTCTGGAAGAATTCCACAAATTTTGGTTGTTCTTCAGGAGTTAATAGAGATGCCAAATGTATCTTGTGAGGAGTCTCAAGGGTCCCTACATTGAATTCTTTCATTTCTTCTATTAGGATGGTTGATCTCTCCTGATTCGTACTAAAGGGGAGGATGTCAAACCTTTCATCCTCAGGCGCCTTGGAAAGGTTTTCACCTTTGGATACGCTCTTTGTTTTTACTTTTTTGGGATAAAAAAGTGCCACTGTGTGGTTTTCACTAGAAGATCCATGTTTTATTGTAATATTTTTACAACTAAAAGGTTTGGCATCTGCCCCAAAGTATGCTACGTTGTTAAGTTCGATGGCAAACCCAACTTTATCGTTACTGCTTGGTATGTTATCCCGTAATTCTAGAAAGTCTATGACTGCCTCATCATTTTGGAAATGGTCGAGCCATGGGGGATTTGGTTGGTTCCCTTCAATGAGTTCGAGATGAATGATAGGCATTACTTCATTGATTAAGTTGATTTCATGGGAGGCATCAGTGAGGGTTAATACAGAGGGGTGAAGTTCATCGATGGTACTCTCCTTGTCAGATTCTAGCATAGGATTTGACGTAGGGCCTGTGGAAGTTGTTTCTTTCTTAGGAACCCAAAAAAATTTAATCCATGCTTCTCCATAAACTGGTATATCCTTATGAGGTGGAGGGGGTGATATTTCTTCCTTGTCTAAAGTATTTAAGTGCACTGAATCTCATTCCCACTCATGTGAGTCTGTCTCTAAATCACTCTCTAGCATCCAATTACTGTACCAAGCTGGAATATCTTTTGAATTGAATAGTGCATTAGTTATTGGCTTATGTACTTTTGGAGGTGGGATTGTTGGTGTTGTTGGTGTTACTGGTGCTACTAATGCTATTGGTGCTACTGATGAGCTTGTTGGTGTTGTTGGTGTTGTTGATGCTATTGGTGGGGTTATTGGAGCTGCGAATATAGTCAAGGATTGCATCCTTCGAGTAATCGTCTAATACACAGGTTTGTTGGGTTTTCCTTTGAATCAAAGCTTGGGAAGAGATTCTCTTTGAAAATCTACTCCAGTTTTATCTCTTGGCTTCAACTCCGGTTGTAAGGGCTCTTGTCATCCTTGTTTGCAAGGTCTTAAAGCATTATGGCCATCATAGCCCATTCTTTGCATTATAGTTAATCCTTTCCCATATTGGTCAGTGGGGAGTTTAGCCTTTGGGATTTCTTTGTCGATAGCGTCTATGTAGATCCATTCTAGCAGGTCTTCATCCATGGTTTCCTCCTCTTGACTTTTACCAGGTGTGAATTGTGCCAAAGTGCAAGTTCTTTTGGTTAGTGGTGTTTGAAATAAACCTTAGGGTTTGCCATGAGTTCTAGGGGATGTGAGTAACTGCCCAACACAAAAGAGTTGGCTAAGATTATATTCCATATTTGCCACCATACCTTAGGCTTGGCAGGTTGAGTTGGCAAGCAATGGGGAACATGGACAGCAGGCCCTCGATGGGTAAATGCATTGGATGGATTTGGTTCCAAGTTGGATTGGACATCCTCATGGGTGTACAAACCTGAAACAATCATCATAATCCTTGAGCAATCGGACTGGTGAAGGCATTTGAGCAAGACCCTATTTTGTAGGCATAAAAGGAGGAATTAGGCCTAAAAGGGGTTAGAATGGTCAGCGACCAAACCCAAACCCAATTATGAGATATTGTATGAAAATTCCAAAAGGGTATCCGAAAAGCTAAAGAGTTCATACTGGTGTGCAGGACTTCTGGCAGATAAGTACAAAATACCTCACCGGTAGGGCTAACTGGACTAGGTCTTCTAGTAGGCCTAAAAGAGAAAATTGGTCCTTAAGCTTGGAACTAGTAATCTCCAAAGTCCTAATTGAAGAGATAGGGTTAGGAAACAACAGAAATTCAACCCTATGTGAGTTGGGAATGTGTGAGAGAAGATCCTTAGGTAGAGGGGGTTGGCTCTTGGTGAAAGTGTGAGAAGGTGTGTAGTAGGAGAGTCTCAATTAAGGGGTGTTGGACACTCACTAAACAAGATGAGGTCACCTTAGTCTAAGGACCTTCAGAAGGTCATTAAGGGTGGTCCCTGCAACCTTTGGAAGGTTGGAAAGAGTGGAACCATCAGATGGTTCAAGAGACTGCCTAGAGAGACACCAAGAATTAGCTAAACCGGTAGGAGTGAGCAACCCCTCTACATCAAATTGGTATAAGAGCCACTTGATTGAACAAGGTAGTGTATGTTAGACCAAGAGGTAGAATTAGAAGCCAGCAACATTCCACCGAAGGAAATGAGTCAAGAGGCCATTAGGAAGTTGGCCCAAGACATGCTTAGTGAAGCCCAAGAGCAGGATTCCAAGAAAGGTAAGGGCAAGATCACAGAGTAGGGTGATGAAACTGATGATGAAGAGGTAGATGTGATAGGAGTGGTAGTAGAAAAGAAGGAGTTGGAGAAAGATCATCAAATCTTTCTAGATGCCCTTAAATCACTCAACAAAGATAGTCTGGATGGTTTACCAGTCTATAGTGGAATCCTAAATGGGAAAGAGCTATTGGATTGGATAGAAGCTTTGAAAAATCATTTTGAATACAAGGAGATTGTAGAAGAAAAAAGGGTGAACCTGGCCAAGACAAAGTTGAAAGGATCCTCTCTAGTGTGGTGGAACATGATGCAAGAAGAGAGGGAACAAACTGGAAGAAAGAGGATCAACTCTTGGGAGAGAATGAAGATCAAATCAAAACTCAATTCCTTCCACTAGATTATGAGGTGCAGATACACAATAAATTGATGAGTTTGATGCAAAGGTAAATGGATGTGAGTGATTATACAGAGGAGTTCAACAAGCTAACTCTAAGAGCAAGGAAACAAGAGGAATAATTGGAGAAGGTAGCTAGATACCTAAATGGTCTAAGGCAAAACCTTCAAGATGAAATTAGCATGATGGCACCTGAGACAGTTCATAAGAGTTTTTATTTGTCCTTGAGAGCAGAGGACAAGATCAAGAGGAAAACTGAGTTCAATCAAAGGGGTAGAGGTGGTAAAGGATTCAAAGGAAGAGGCACCTTTGGAAGGGGTCATAACTCTGGAAAGAATGAAGAAAGCAATCAAACTGAACATAATGGGGATAACTTTAGCAAGAATGGTCCGTTTAGAGGCAACTCTAAAGGAAGAAACAACTTTAGGGGCAGATTTGGTACTCAAGGAAGAGGACCCATAGTTTTCACCGGTAAATGCTTTCATTGTCATCAAGTGGGCCACACAATGAGCCGGTGTCCTAAAAAGACTTCAAGTTCTTATGTAGGTGAAAGAAGAACACAAATGGTGCAGGAGGAAGACAATCAAAGTGTTACCTCACCAATCAGCAAAGTTGGACCAGTTTTAGATGGAGAGAACCTAATGTTAAGGAGGACCTTGTTGAAGGTACCGCAGGCCAAAGAACCTACTCAAAGAAAGACACTCTTCAAAACCACTTGCAGATCATATAGTAAGATTTGTAGGGTCATAGTGGATTCTGGATCTAATGAGAACATTGTAGTAGTTGAGATGGTAGACAAGCTCAAGTTGAAAAGGTTACCACATACCAATCCTTATAAGGTATCATGGTTGAGTAAAGGACAACATGTGTTATTTGATGAGCAAGCTTGGATAGATTTTGAAATTGGAGAGTATAAGGACAGACTGCTATGTGATATATTGCCCATGGATGCATGCCATTTGTTGCTTGGATGCCCTTGGCAATATGATGTCAAAGCCTTATATGACGGGGAGAAGAATTCTTATGTTATCACCAAAGAAGGAAGGAAATTCCAAATGGATCCTTTGGTTGTTTCGGGAGAAGAAAGACGTGTAGGATCAAGTGTTATGTTTCTTAGTGGGAAGGAGTTCCTAAAAGATTTGAAGCATGAGGGGGACCAAGGGTATGTCATCATAGTGAAACCAAAAGAAGAGACAAAGTCTGAACCTAAACCAGTAGTACCTCAAGAAGTGAAGACCTTGTTGGACCAGTACAAGGACATTGTTGTAAATGAGATACCAGATTATTTACCCCCATAGAGAGATGTGAACCATCAGATAGACCTCATACCTGAAGCTACCTTACCAAACAAAGCCTCTTACAAAATGACACCAACTCAAAATGAAGAAATAGCAAGACAAGTGCAAGAATTACTAGATAAGGGGTTGATAAAGAAGAGTCTAAGCCCATGTGCAGTACCTATTGTCTTGGTACCTAAGAAAGATGGCAAATGGAGAATGTGCACCGACTCAAGAACCATCAACAAGATTACCATCAGATACCAGTTTCCAATGCCTAGAATTGAGGACCTAATGGACTACCTAGGAGGAGCTTGCTACTTTTCAAACGTCGATTTGAAATCATGTTATCATCAAATAAGGATCAGACCTGGAGATGAGTGGAAAAAATCCTTTAAGACTAATGAGGGGCTCTATGAAAGGTTGGTGATACCCTTTGGGCTCACAAATGCACCTAGCACCTTCATGAGACTCATGAATGAAGTGCTTGCAGAATTTATTCATAAATTTGTGATTGTTTATCTTGATGACATTCTGATTTTTAGCAGGTTAAGGGAGGATCATATCAGACATTTTGATCAGGTCTTGAGGAAGCTACATCAAGAAAATTTGATGATCAACTTAGACAAGTGTGAGTTCTTCAAAACCGAACTAGTATATCTTAGTTTTGTAGTTTCTCAAGGTTGTTTGAAAATGGATCCAACAAAGGTAGATGCAATAGTTAGTTGGCCTGCTCCTAAGTCAATAGGAGATGTGAGAATTTTTCATGGATTAGCTTCTTTCTATAGGAATTTTATTAGAGGGTTTAGCTATATATGTGCACTTATATTGAACACTATCGAGGCATAAAATGTCAGTTTAAGTGGACTAGTGCAACAGACAAGGGGTTTGAGTTGTTGAAACAAAAAGTAGCAGAACTACCTAATCTTAGGCTCCCTGATTTCAATCAGCTCTTTACAGTGGAGTGTGATGCTAGCAAGTTAGCAATAGGAGCAGTTTTGAGCCAAGAAGGTCATCCGGTAGCATTTTTCTCTAAGAAACTCAATGAGGCAAAACAAAAGTATTCTACCTATGACCTAGAGTTGTATGCCATGGTACAAGCCCTTAAGAAATGGTAGTATTATCTACTTCCCAAGGAATTCATAGTTTATACGGACAACCATGCACTTAGCTTCTTGAATGGACATGAGAAGTTACATCAAAGACACATCAAATGCGTTGAGCAATTGCAGGCCTATACCTTTTCCATCAAACACAAGAAAGGAGTCACCAATAAGGTAGCAAATGCCTTAAGTAGAAGGGTTCTTACCATCCAATAAGTACAGCTCCAAAGTGTGGGATTAAGTGATCTCAAAGATCTATACCAAGGTGACAAGGATTTTGATGAAGCATATGATGTTTGCACCAAGTTTACTAATGTTTGTCATGTTGCAAGAAGGCCTTTTGTTTAAAGGACACTTACTTTGCATACCTCAGTGTTCTATGAGGGACAATATCATCAAGGAGAAGCATCAAGGCAGCTTAGGAGGACATTTTGGTCTTGACAAGACCTTAGAGAAAGTTGGACGATTTTATCATTGGCCAAAACTCTAGTCAAATGTCAGATGATTTGTGGAGCAATGTCCCATATGTCAGAGAGATAAGGGAACCTCAACAATGCAGGTCTATATCAACCATTTGTCATACCAACCAGACCATGGAAATGTTTGATAATGGACTTTGTTCTTGGCTTGCCTAGTGTTGGTTCCCAAAACCACAGATTGGAAAACTTAAGGGTTTGCCAAATCCTCAACTAATCCAACTAGCTTTGGCCAACGAACAGGGATGGTCGAAGACCAAATCCCTCTGCACCTAAGGCTCCACTGAACCTAGGTGGGTATACCTCCCCCTCTCAAGCACAAAAAGAGTTATTTAGAGTGGATTTGAACTTTATGGTTAGCAAATGCAAAAATGGCAAATGATTGTTCTGCAATTATGCTTTATTATGTGCTTTAAGTGAATGCCTTCGAAAAGAAAAGAAAATGATTATGATAGTATATTAATAATAAGAATGCTTTCAGGACTTAAAATAAATATGCAAAGATTAGTTCATATAGAGTTTTGGAAGAACGTTTCTCTATCAAGGACCTTAGATGCATGGCCAACCAGGACCTTAAAAGATAAATAACAAACCATTACCTCTATCTAGGGATATTGATGACACTTTGTGGACAAAAGATCTTATCAAATCCTGAGACAATATTAATCATCAACTATGAAGGTTTCAGTATGTGTTACACAAGCAATGAAAACCCATTCTCACATTTAATGTAACAACATGTGATGGCACATCATAGCAAATCAAAGGACATATTTATCAAGAGGACATAGACAACTCATCAGCACAAAAGTATGCACAATATTTAGAAAAAAGAAACAATGAACTTTGTATATTAATCCTTAGCAAATGATTGCATACATAAGCTGCACTTGAAAATACTCCATTACAGTTTGTTTGCACAAAAAGATACTTCTTCTTCCTATAGACTTCCCTAATACATATAACTTGCAGTCCTTCCAAGAAGTATATTTTTTCCTGAATCGTCCATCCCTTTTAAATACAAAAAGACTCATTACAAATACACATGCTAAGAGATACGAATGAAAGAACACACCCTTTCATTATCCTAAACAACTAACTCGACGACAACTAAACATCCTAACTAAAACATGAATTGCACTATAAACATAAAACTAAACAATGAACTAAGATTTTTCAATTCAGTCGTTGTCCACACTTCTGAATGTGTCACAAATAGCCCACGTCTTTGTAGGTTGTAGAATTGAATACTGCATCCTTGGTTGCATTCTCGATCACATAAAAGTTCTCAAACTGATCGACCGTGTCATTCATATCAAGAATATTCATCTTGGCAATGGATTGGGCTACACTAAGAAAAGACTTACACTCATAAAGCCATATGGTCTTATCCTTAATTACACCTGCATCATCTACCAAACTGAGAACCCCATGCTGAACAATTTGTCGGCACTTGTCAAATTCAGATTTCAATTTCTTCGTAAATTCATCATGTGTGACAAGCAAACCCTGAACCTTCTTCTTTACCTTTTCCCTAGTCGATGCATCTTGTAAAAATAGGTTCAGTCTATCTCGAATTTGTTGGTATTTTGGTATGGTTTTGTCATTGATGTCAACACCTACTAAATACACCTACTTTGGAGATCCAGCAACATTCACCGGCAATCAGTAAACTGTTCAAAACAGTCACCGGTATATGGTTAACTAGCAACATATAATGTTCACCGGTACCTGCATTGACATGGAAGACACCTAGTAATGTCGAAGACATCATGTGGACACCTTTCTTTGAAGTAATAATCATTGACATATTCTTATTTGCATATTTGCTTTTACCGGCAAATAGGTCCAGGTTATCTAGGTTTACACTGGCAGGTTTATCTTTTCTAGATCAGCATGGCACACTATGGAGATGATTTATTATTGTTGTAAATGCATTAAGCCAACATGTTCAATCGGTTATTGCATCAGATATTATATTATTTATAAATGTTTTATTGTAATATCTTGTAGAGCCGACCTACTAAAATTAGTCTTAGGGTATGGTATAAATGTAAGATCTTATTTGTAAGATCATGTGTGGAATGCGAAAAAGATTTAAGGAAGGATATATGTGAAATCAAGCAGAGATACACACGAAGACATCATTTGAAGGTGAAGTTAGGTTTTTGTAGAAGCATATCAACATTACACCGATACTAAATCCAGCATATGAAGATGCTATTTTGTGGAGTACATTCTCATTGGATTTAACCATCCAACTGTAGTCAGTGTGACTCCCATTTGTGATTGAGCAGTGAGCTCTAGGCTGTTGGCCTTTCTGCATGTGCAGACCCCTCTTTGTACACTTACTATCTGCAGTAGTATCATTTGATTATGGGTAAGGTTTCCCACCGTGGTTTTTCCCCTTACAGGGTTTCCACGTCCAAATATTTGTGTCATGTGTTGTGGATGACTTTATGTTTATGTTTCATGCATTAATTCTTACCGGTACAACAATTTTTTGTTAACACTGTTTACCGGCATACTTAACTATCTTACCGGTACTAAGCATTGAGCTGGTTAATAAGATTTTGGTTTGAATTTATTAGACAACTGATTCACCCCCCCCCCCCCCCCCCCTCTCAGTTGTCCTCGGGACCTACAATTGGTATCAGAGCCTAGTCCTCTTTTTTTCAGAAGTTTAACAACTTGAGGAGATCCAATGTCTACTAATTATTTCAGAAAGGATAGTCCTAAACTTGATGGAACCAACTATGGAATATGGAAAATCAGAATGGAGACACATCTAAATTGCATTGGTAAAGACATCTGGGAAGTTACTAAGAATGGTTATACTGCTGTTGTAGCTGGTTAGCCTGCTCCTATTACTTTAGCTAAAGATGAAGAAAATGACTGCAAAGCAAGAGAAGCACTCTTGAGCGCATTATCAGATCAACAAATCATGGGGTTATCAGATAGATCTACTGCAAAAGCTATTTGGGATCATTTGGAAACACTGAATGAAGGGGATTCCACAGTCAAAATTGCAAAACTTGAAAGCTTCCGAGTCAGGTATGAACATTTGAAAATGGAAGAAGATGAAAGAATTTCTGCTTTTATGGAAAGAGTAAATGAAATTGTTTTAGGTATCAAATGTTGTGGAGGAACCTTGAGTGAAGATGATATTGTTTCAAAAATATTAAGAGGTTTTCCACAGGCATATAAAATGAAGGTTACTGCTATTAATGAGTTGAGAACAATGCCTAATACATCAGTAACTAGGGATACATTGATTGGAAAACTTTCAGCTTTTGAAATTGAGGAATTTGGTCTTGTTGCTATTATAAAAACTGATTTGGCCTTCAAAGCATCAACATCATCTGCTCCATCTTTTGATAAATCAAACTGGAGAGCCTTTTATGCAAGAGAACTTGAAGAAACCAGGAAGGAGAATGAAGAGCTTGAAGAACTTGAAGCACTATTTACAAGAAAAATGCCAAAAGGTCCAATTGGAAGTAAGTATGAAGGTAAAGCACCCTTTAAATGTTTCAACTGCAATAAGATTGGTCATATGGCTTCAAGATGCCCTGATAGACATGCTAGACTAAGAGAAGAAGCTAGAGGACATACAAACCTAATCCTGAATATCAGAGATACAGATTTAAGAAAAACAAAGATAAATCTTGTTACATTGTTGATGAAGGTGTGACTGATGATTCTGATGAAGATTCAGCAGACAACGGATGGGTCTTTGTTGCTATAACAGAAGATCAACCAGTGCCTATTGCTCAACCGGTAGAACAAGCCCTAGCAGCTAAAGTGGAATCAAAGGATGAATGGATTATTGACTCAGGATGCTCACATCACATGACTGGAGACAAAGGTAAATTCTTGAACTTTCAAGAATACAATGGAGGTTTAGTAAGATTCGGAGATGACAAAGCCTGTTCAGTCAAAGGTAAGGGTTCAATATCTCTTGATGGTAAACATAACACTGACAATGTTTACTATGTTGAAGGATTAAAACATAATCTTTTAAGTGTTGGTCAATTAGTTGAGAAAGGTTTTTAGTTACAATTTAAAAATGGAAAATGCAAAATCATGAATAGAACTAGTCTGGAAATTGCAACTAGTAATCAGACTAGAGGTAATATCTTTCATTTGAATAATAGTGAAAAGGCATGCTTAATTGCTCATATAGATGAAAGTTGGCTATGGCATAAAAGACTATGTCATGTAAATTTTGATTGCAAGGTAAAAATCAGTACTTCTAAGGCAGTTAGAGATCTACCTAAAATTGTGAAACCTCATAATACAATTTGCAAGGAATGTCAATTTGGAAAACAAGTTAGAGCTAGTTTCAAAAGTATTCCAGAAAAATCCAATAATGCTCTTGATTTAATTCACATTGATTTATGTGGTCCGGCTAGAACTAAAAGCTTACAAGGTGATAGATATTTTATGCTAATTATTGATGATTATTCTAGAATGTGTTGGGTTACTTTTCTCAGAGAAAAATCAGAAACACTTGGGAAGTTCAAACTATTCAAAGCAATGGTTGAAAATGAAACCGGTAAGAAAATTAAATGTTTAAGATCAGATCAAGGAGGAGAATTCACATCCAGAGATTTTAATACATTCTATGAAGTAAATGGAATCAAAAGACAGTTATCAGCACCTCGGACACCACAACAGAATGGAGTTGTTGAAAGAAAAAATAGAACTATTTTGGATGCAGCAAGAAGTATGTTATCAGAAGCAAATCTACCACATGTGTACTGGAGAGAGGCAGTAAGCACTGCTGTCTATACATTCAACAAAGTTCACATCAAAGGTGAAACTGGTAAGACCCCTCATGAACTATGGTTTGGTAATACTCCTACTCTTAAGTATTTCAGAATTTTTGGAAGTAAATGTTATATTAGAAGAGATGAGTATATTGACAAGTTTGATCCTAGAAGTGATGAAGGAATATTTCTTGGTTATTCATCTAAGAGTAAAGCTTATAGATGTTTTAATAAAAGACTACAAAAAATTGTTGAGAGTACAAATGTAAAGATTGACGAACAATTCAGAGGAACTTCAAGGTATATAGACTCTGAACTGGTAACAGAAATTATGACAAATGAACCAACAGTAAATCCACTGGTACAGAATGATGATCCAGTTACTCCGGTATCATCTGAGGACACCACAGTAATTGAACAACAACAACAGACTAAGACACCTCGGTATGTAAGACTGAATCATTCTGAAGATCAGATAATTGGAAGCAAATTTAAAGGAGTCATGACAAGAGGAAGATTGGCAAATGAAGAGGTATGTCTTATTTCTCAAATTGAACCATTATCTATCAATGAGGCATGTGAAGATAAATTCTGGATTAAAGCTATGGAAGAAGAATTAGGACAAATTGAGAAAAATAATACTTGGACATTAGTTCCCCGGCCTGAAAATAAAAATGTAATTGGAACCAAATGGGTATTTAGAAACAAACTCAATGAAGATGGTAAGGTTGTCAGGAATAAAGAAAGACTAGTGTGTAAGGGATATTCTCAGAAAGAAGGAGTTGATTATAATGAAACCTTTGCACCGGTAGCCAGAATTGAGGCAGTTAGATTATTCTTGGCCTTTGCAGCTCACAAGGATTACAAAGTTTATCAAATGGATATTAAATGTGCATTTTTGAATGGAGATATTGAAGAAGAAGTTTATATTGAACAACCTGATGGATTTTCTTTGACAAATAACAATGATATGGTTTGCAGATTAAGAAAAGCTCTGTATGGACTAAAACAAGCTCCAAGAGCCTGGTATGCAAGATTGGATAAGTATCTTTTAAAAATTGGTTTTACTAAAGGAAATGCAGATAGCAATTTATATTACAAAGTAACTAATGATGACATCTTGATTATGGAAGTATTTGTTGATGATATAATCTTTGGAGGAGAAGATGGATTATGCAAAGAATTTTCTCTTAAAATGCAGCATGAATTTGAAATGTCTATGATTGGAGAAATAAAATTATTTTTAGGATTGCAGATTTTACAGACTGATAAAGGCATATTTTTGAGTCAATCTAAGTACTTGAAAGAACTACTTAAGAAATTTGGGATGGAAAACTCTAAACCGGTAAGCACACCTATGACTACAAATGACAAATTATCTCAAAGGGATGAATCTACACCCGTCAATCCAACTAGATACAAATCTATGATAGGAGGTTTACTATATTTGACACAAACCAGACCTGATATTATGAATGCAGTATGTATAGTTTCTAGATTTCAGAGTAATCCTAGGGAAAATCATGAATCAACAGTAAAAAGGATTTTCTGGTACTTACAAGGCACAACAAATCTTGGATTATGGTATCCTAAAGATGAAAATTTTGATCTATATGCATACACAGATGCAAATTGGGCAGGAGATGTGGATGATAGAAAAAGCACCACTGGAGGAGCATTCTTTCTTGGAAAGAGATTAGTTTCTTAGTTAAGCAAGAAATAGAGTTGTACATATTTATCAACAACAGAATCAGAATATGTTGCAGCAGCAACAAACTGTACACAGGTACTTTGGCTTAAGCAAATGTTGAAAGACATAAAGGTAAAATGCAAGGAACCTATTACTATATATTGTGATAACACTGCAGCAATTAATATATCTAAGAATTGAGTATTACATTCTAAAACAAAACATGTTTCTATCAAACTAAATTTTCTAAGGGAAAAAGTTGAAGAAAAGGAAATAAAACTGGTTTATGTGAATACTAAAGAACAACTTGCAGATATTTTTACAAAACCTTTGCCTAAGGAAACTTTTGAGTATCTCAGAGATCAGCTCGCAGTCTTACCTCCACCGGTAGAGACTTAGACAGTTGATGATTGTCATCAACCGGTAGAATTAAATGGACAAATCTTTTATTCCGATATTTGATGAGGAAGCTACTTCTCAGGGGGAGTAGTTGGTATATTGAATTGGTTGGTATTTTGTATGAACTTGCCCTTTTGTGACTTCGGCATTTGATGTCAAAGGGGGAGAGATATATGGAAAAACATTAAGGAAAGATATATTGAAAAATACATTATCTTTTTGAGGAGAGATTGGTATGAGAATTTGGTATAATTACTCCCAGGGGGAGAATTGGTTTCTGTACTTGGCATTTCTGTTTTGGCACTTTGATGGTTTTTCCATCTTATGTTGCCATCAATGCCAAAGGGGGATATTGTTGGTATTTTGGTATGGTTTTGTCATTGATGTCAACACCTACTAAATACACCTACTTTGGAGATCCAGCAACATTCACCGGCAATCAGTAAACTGTTCAAAACAGTCACCGGTATATGGTTAACCGGTAGGATATAATGTTCATCGGTACCTGCATTGACATGGAAGACACCAGGTAATGTCGAAGACATTATGTGGACACCTTTCTTTGAAGTAATAATCATCGAAATATTCTTATTTGCATATTTGCTTTTACCGGCAAATAGGTCCAGGGTATCTAGGGTTACACCGGCAGGTTTATCTTTTCCAGATCAGCATGGCACGCTATGGAGATGATTTATTATTGTTGTAAATGCATTAAGCCGACATGTTCAATCGGTTATTGCATCAGATATTATATTATTTATAAATGTTTTATTGTAATATCTTGTAGAGCCGACCTACTAAAATTGGTCTTAGGGTATGGTATAAATGTAAGATCATGTGTGGAATGCGAAAAAGATTTAAGGAAGGATATATGCGAAATCAAGCAGAGACACACACGAAGACATCATTTGAAGGTGAAGTTAGGTTTTTGTAGAAGCATATTAGCATTACACCGGTACTGAATCTAGCATATGAAGATGCTATTTTGTGGAGTACATTCTCATTGGATTTAACCATCCAACTGTAGTCAGTGTGACTCCCATTTGTGATTGAGCAGTGAGCTCTAGGCTGTTGGCCTTTCTGCATGTGCAGACCCCTCTTTGTACACTTACTATCTGCAGTAGTATCATATGATTGTGGGTAAGGTTTCCCACCGTGGTTTTTCCCCTTACAGGGTTTCCACGTCCAAATATTTGTGTCATGTGTTGTGGATGACTTTATGTTTATGTTTCATGCATTAATTCTTACCGGTACAGATATTTTCTGTTAACACTGTTTACTGGCATACTTAACTATCTTACCGGTACTAAGCATTGAGTTGGTTAATAAGATTTTGGTTTGAATTTATTAGACAACTGATTCACCCCCCCCCCTCTCAGTTGTCCCCGGGACCTACAGAATTACGATATTAGAAACCATATTGTCCATGTTCCTCTGATATACATCCCAGAATTCATCCAATGCCTTCTCCATGTTATCATATCTTTTACTCATCAATACACAAGCAGTATCAACCCTGATGCTCTTCATCTCCCACTTCAACTTAGTGTGCTCATAAGGTAGTTTTTCAAATTTCTTCTTCCAATGGCCTCCTGAATCAGTAATTTGAGGGATTAGATGCCCACTCCTCTTAAGGGTTTCCTCATATAAAGCCTTACATTTATTTTTCTCTGCTATCTCTTGTTTCATCTAATCTTTATTGAATTTTGAGATATTAATACCTATCTTAGCAGTGACCATAGGATCTACCTCTCCAACTTTTAGGGTCATCATGTGACCAAAAGCTTTATCCACATCTATGATTTTTGGCCTTTTATTCGGGGGGTACAATGCCCATAACAACATTGCTTGTTCATCCGGATCATTCCTCAATCCAATGAATATATCATTAACTCCTTGGACATTTAACTTGAAGTCCTTATTGTCTGCATGTAATAAACTGTCAAAAATGAATGATGCACTCAAATCCCATCCTAGGAAAAGAATAATACCTGCCTCCACTAGCAACTGCCTTCCTCTTTGAGGGATCATTGTCTCCATTTCTACATTAATATCAGCTTTAAGATTCTGCAACATTTCCTCCTCATTCTCTGGTGTGATATTTGGCATTGCTTGCCTCATCTTCTTCCCTTTGAAGTGGTATAAGTAGGATTTAAACTCTTTAGACTTGATGAATTGATCATCTGAAACAAATGAAGTGTGCTATGTCATCCTTTCATCTGTTTTTGTATTTAGCGCAACGAGGAGCTTATCATGTGCTTCTGGTTCCTTCTCTTTCTTAGGTGCACAGAGCTTGGAAACTACTTCATTCTCCCCCGAATCACTTTGAGCTGGGTCTCCCTCCATGTTTTCTAGTCTCTGTCTTCTCTCCTCCAGTTTCTTCTCCAAGGTCTCTATAACCTCTGCAAGCCTCCTCCACTTCCTTATTTTTACACATGTCTTCAAACTCATCCTCCTAATGAAAGTAATCTCCCAACTCTTGTCTCTTCCTGCATGTGTGGATGTAGCCCTTAGGATCATAATGTGTTCTAGATGCGTGCTGGAACGGGTTGTACTCATCCACCAGCTTCATGTCGATAACCTCATATGCTCTGGTAGATACAATTTTAAAATCTAGGAAATGAAGTGTGCTAGGGAGGAAGGCTTTCTTGTGTGCACCTCCAAAATGTTTGGCATTAGAGACACTTAATTGCCTTACAATTTCCAAAAAAGCAATCATGTCTGGTGCAGGCTTCGATAGCCCATAGGGGTAACCTTCAAATCCATAGCACAGAGCAAAAGTGAAGTTTTGGCATGAGTACCAATCACCCCAATTGTGATTAACCTTCGTATTTATGTGCTCGTGAGGCCTAAGAAACTTCTTTACATCCTCAGAAAATGATCCCTACAGAGGCTCACCAAAGAGCAAGAAAATTGGCTTAACAAAGAATTCTTGAAATTTGAGGTAATGAGAATTTATATATCTGTAATCCCAGAGAGAAACCCATAACTGCACTGGTTGATCCTGTCCATTCTTCCCAACTATATTTACATTCAAACCTTCTGACCATAACCCTCTAAATCTCTCATAAAATAAAATAATATGCATTAACATCGAATAATGCTTGAAATGCTTGTCTGGATTTTCTTTCAAGTTCATGAAGTCTATCCACCAGGTATGAAGCAAAATCAAAAGCTCTAGGCTCATGTCTCTGAATATCTGCTACTAAAACCAATGGTCCTATGTTTTCCACATCAGGAGCTTTAACTCCTCCAACCTGACCACATGCCATATATGTATACTGTAAATATTTCTTGAAAAAAGTCATATCATAAGGAGGACCATCTTCCTCTGTTAGCCTCCCCTTCTTTGTTGTGTGGATAGCGAGGTTCCAATCCTAGTATGTAGTATCCATTTTTCTATATTCCTCTTCCAAATCAACAAAAGATAAGGGCACATTCACCTCCAAATCTAATGCAAAAACTTCATGAATTGTGGCTACTGTAAAGTGAACTAAAGCAGTCCCGTTGGGCAACAAAATGCATTGCTTGTTTGTATCATAATTTCTTACCAAGAGCTTCAATAAATCAATATTTACAAAGATATTAGGTACCATGAGTTTACCTATATTGGTACTCCATGGGTTTGGAATTGGCATGGGCTCATCCTTGCGGAGGTAATGAAAAAGAAACATCTTGTGCCCTCGTACTGTTGTGAATACATCTCCAATTTATTTGTATCTGTCTTCCAACTGGTCACAAATAGGCAAATTCACCTTATCTCTATGTGACCTAGCTCCTGGAGAGCCCATCTGATCTATCGTATCTTGATTTAATTTCCTTCGAGCTTCACTGACATCACCCTTCAATTTTTTTGACATGCTACTGGATATTTCAATGATCTTCCGCTTCCCTTTTGAGCTTGACCCTTCCATCTCTGCAAATTCTTCTTCTCTATGCTCAGCAACTCAAAATATTTCTTAATGAACACCTAATAACTTTCTGCAATAACTTTGTGCGAAATGTTGTTATGCAACACTAGCTATATATCCCCAAGGAGTCCAATCTTGTACTTAATTACAATAATCTTGATGGATCTGCTTCATGTGGCATTAGACCTACTTAATGGATGCATTTAATGGAAGCCATTTTCTTAGTTTTTCACATCCAGACCTTCAACAGCTAATCGGCGAGACTTTTACCAATAATTCAATTGTTTGGCATCGTTTGTTATGACTTTATTGCTTCTTACCTTCTGATCGGCACAAGCTATCCCAGCTAACTTATCAAGTCTCGGGACAGCAATTTTTCTCCTATTCTGATGGTTCACTTTATCCTGATGGGCACTCCTTTAGTTTCATCTTTGCTTTTTGTTTTCACGATCCATTGACATAACTCTTCCCAATGCGTCTGCCTTCAGTTTTTTTTTACTTAACCCATCAAATATCGACATAGTTCATTTTATGTCCCTCCAATGCCCCGATGATCTCAATATATTAGTTCACATTCTAACTAAGCTCCCTGCGTTATCGACATAACTTGCCCCAAAGAACTCCTTGCAACTCACCATCCACCCTAACAATCCTATCGGGATTTGGCATAGCATAAAATTTCTTCTTCTGATGTCCCAATGAGTCCTCACTTAATGTTTACTTTATCGATATAATTTACACCGATATCCCTACAGGCGCTTTTATCTACATCAGGGGTCGGAATAGCCTTTTTCTATTCCTCTCAAAGTCTTGATGAGTCTCCGATGCACTTTTATGCTTTAAACTTCCGAGTCTATTTTATTGATATAGGTAATACCAATGGTTCCGCCTTCTGATTCTCCATGTCATCAAGGATTGGCCTAACTATTTATGCACTGTTCTGATATGGTCCTTTTCTCCGATGGGCCTGCCTTCAGTTCCCTTCAGCTATCGGGTATAGGGATAGAGTTGTTTCATTCTTTTTGATAAGCCGATACATGCCGATAGAAAATACCCACCTTCTGCCTCATCAGAATAAACTATCCTGATGGTATGATTTTCCAAGAGCGCGCACCGTGTTGAATATTACTTAAGTGACCTAATGAATCTACCTCTAATTCATTGGTATATGTCATGTCGATAATCCTTCTTTTGCTTTCCAATGTTGTTTCATCGGGACTACTTATGCCGATAATTGAAATTTTGCAATTTTGAACAAATGAGTCATCCACCTTGAATATTAGTGATCCCAACTATCCCACAGGGTCTGATACATACTAGAAAACAATCTTAGATTATACCATAATGACTTCTCTATTGATAAATACTTCTATATTGGATTCCATGTGCAGTCTATACTTAGTGCATGCCCTTAGTGTGCCCAAGTGATACCTTGACATTCCTGAAACAACTGATCCTTAGAGAACTTTACTCATGTTAATAAGGTTCCTGCACATGTAAACCAGCAATAAATGCTCATATGATAAAAGAAAAGGCCTCCATATAGCACAAAATATTTTGTAAAAATATGTGCTAACACCTATTACTCCAAGAGGGTATGACAGTGTTTTTATCATAGTGGACAGATTCAGTAAAATGGCACACTTTGTGAATTGCAAATGCACTAATGATGCCTCCTACATAGCAGGGTTATTCTTCAAAGAAGTTGTGAGGATTCTAGGCTTAACGGTTAGCATTGTGAGTGATAGAGACACTAAATTTGTAAGTCACTTTTGGAGAACCTTATGGAAGAAACTTGGCCCCAAAATTTCCTTTTCATCAGCATACCATCCACAATCAGATGGTCAAACTGAAGTGGTTAACAGATCCTTAGGTAACTTGTTGAGATGTCTCACCAAACAACATGGACAAGCTTGGGATCTAGTATTGGGTCAAGCAGAGTATGCCTACAATGACTTGGTTAATAGAAGCACAAGTCGGAGTCCCTTTGAAATTATTTATTGATATCATCCTAGGGGTATCTTGGAACTTCAAGATCTCAGTCCTATGGACCATAGAAGTGCACAAGGGGAAAATTTTGTAGAAAATATAAAAGAGATACATGACCAAGTCAAGAAGACATTGTAGCAGCACAAGCAAATAAGAAAAGAAGAGCAGTACACTTTCAGGTTGGTGAATTAGTATTGGCCTACTTGAGGAAGGAGAGGCTACCCAAGGGACAACCTAGTAAGCTATGCATGAAGAAGATTGGACCTGTTAAGGTGATGCATAAATTTGGCAATTATGTATATGAGTTAGAGTTACCTCAAAACTTAGGCATATCCCCAATCTTCATTGTATGTGATGTGTATCCATACAAGGGGTCTTAGATAGCTACAAATCAAGAAGAACCTATTGCTATAGAAAATGTAGACTGGTTACAACATTTACCTCCAAGCCAACTGGTCACATTGGATTGCATTTTGGATTCTAAAGTTGTGAAAAAGACTAGGAAAGGAATTTATAGAGACTATTTGATCAAATGGACAGGGTTACTTGAGTTAGAGGCTACATGGATGTCCGAAAGAGATATCATACAACATGGTACCACTATCCAAGCTTTATTCACTCAAGAGACTTGAGTTCTTCTTACCCCCAGAGCATGGTGCAAGAGCACAAGAGAAAATTGTTGTGTAGATTCCAGGAGTTTGGAATCATGAGATTTTGGTTTGTTATAAGGTCAATAGGTTATTGAACAAGTACTCAGATGTTTGTAAGGACCCTAAGAGTCACTGAATGGCCAATGTTGGTCGATGGGCTCTTAAGGGTGCCAAGTAGAGTACTTGGTCTAATAAGTTGGTTTTATGTTAGAATAGGTTGTTTGAGGTGTTTTAATGGTTTCTAAGTTCATTTGGACCTTTAGAAGTGATCTAGGTTTTACTTGGGCCAAATTTGCTCAATTGTGTAAAAGTTGTAAAAAGTTGCAAAAGTTGCTCATAGCAACTTTGCAACTTCTGCATTTTCAAAGCACCAACGGCTAGTTGGTTGTCTTTTTCAGTTACAAGACACTTGTAACCAACCCAAGCTTGATATAAGGCTTGGTACAGCTGATGAAAAGGTAGGTTGAAGAATTGGAATAAGGAGAGCAATATTTAACCTTCAATTTTTGTGTTTTCAGCGATTTGCATTGAGTTTTCTTGGTATCGTATGGTCTGTATGGACTTCAAGGCCCTGACCAAGGCATGGATTGTTAGAATAGAGACATACCTTTCCTTTCATGGTGATTTAAGGTTTTCAAGTGTTATAGTTTGTAAGTTGTCATTTTTGTTGCAGGCGGGTCTCAAAGACCCTGAAACAAGGGTTTTGAAGACTTCATGGCTCAAACCGAGCATTCCATGCTGGAACCACACACTGAAACCTTGTGGAATGCTAGGAGGCCTTGTAAAGTATGTTTTCATTTTGTCTTTAAGACAAGGGAGGCTAAAATCCATATTTGTCATCATACCCTAGGCTTGGCACGTTGAGTTGGCAAGCAATGGGGAACATGGACAACAAGCCCTAGATGGGTAAATACATTGGATGGATTTGGTTCCAATTTGGGTTGGACATCCTCATGGGTGTACAGACCTGAAACAATCATCAGAATCCTTGAGAAATCGGACTGGTGAAGGCATTTGAGCAAGACCCTATTTTGTAGGCATAAAAGGAGGAATTGGGCCTAAAAGGGGTTAGAATGGTTAGCGACCAAACCCAGACCCAATTCTGAGATATTTTATGAAACTTCCAAAAGGGTATCCGAAAAGATAAAGAGTTCATACCGGTCTGTAGGAATTCTGGTAGATAAGTACAAAATACCTCACCAGTAGGGCTAATTGGACTAGGTCTTCTAGTAGGCCTAAAAGAGCAAATCGGTCCTTAAGCTTGAAACCGGTAATCTCCAAAGTCCTAGTTGAAGAGATAGGGTTAGGAAACAACAACAATTCAACCCTATGTGAGTTGGGAATGTGTGAGAGAAGATCCTAAGGTAGAGGGGGTTGGCTCTTGGTGAAAGTGTGAGAAGGTGTGTAGTAGGAGAGTCTCAATTAAGGGCGGTTGGACACTCATTAAACAAGAGGAGGTCACCTTAGTCTAAGGACCTTGGGAAGGTCATTAAGGGTGGGCCCTGCAACCTTTGGAAGGTTGGAAAGAGTGGAACCATCGGATGGTTCAAGCGACTCACTAGAGAGACACCAAGAATTAGCAAAACCAGTAGGAGTGAGCAACCCCTCTACATCACATGGCATGTATCCAAGGTCTTCCTAACAATAGATTGTATGGAAAAGGAAGGTCTAGAACTTGGAAAACTATATGCTTCACCATTGGCCTAACCCTGATAGGTAATATAACAGCTCCTCTGGAAGACCGTTCTGCATCATCATATGCTTTTATGGTTATCTTTTTGCTGGCATCCACTGACTCTACTGCATAACCCAATGTTGTGACTAACTGCAAGGTGCATATGTTTAAGATGGCTCCATTGTCAATGAAGACTCACTTGATTCTATGTTGGTTTATGAATCCTTCAATATGGAGGGATGCATTATGGGGTTGTTGGAAGGATGTGTTGTCACTTTCGGTAAAGTGAGACATGGTGATGACTTTAGACTACCAACCATGGCTTGAAACTGATTTGTGTTGAGGTTGGTGGGGATGGATGCTCTTGGAGAGCTTGGTCCAAGATTTTTTTATGTGAGGGGGAAAAGCGTCAAAGCTCTAATATGGAGATGAGGGCCGATGTCTTATCCAATTTCTCTACAAGATTATATTGTTTGGGGATGGGTGGTGTTCCTTGTGGTGTCGCTTGAATAGTAATCTTGCTACGATGCGTAACAACATTGCATGTAGGATTTGGATCTTTTATGGTAAGAGTTGCAACTTGTTCATCCGCATCAGAAAGGTGATTCACAGTATAGTTGTATGCAACTTGTGTATAATTGGTTGAGGTATCTGTGTTTCTCTTTGAGGTGGAAGGACCCCTTTGATCATGTGATGGAAGTGGATTCTTGAATATTAAATGATCATCATTGGATGTTTTAGGGCCATGTCCCTCAATTTCAATTTCTCCTCTATCAATAAGATCCTGAACAAGATCTTTTAGCCGATGGCAATTGCTTGTTTTATGCCCTCTTCCTTGGTGAAATTCACAATGTTCGTGATATCGCCACCATGGTTGCTTGACTTGAGGCTCATAATTGGATGTTTTTGGTAAGGTCACAAGATTGGAGGATATTAATTGGTATAAGATCATTTTGATAGGTTCCCCTAAGGGTGTATATGTGTGTTTTGGCTTGTAGTTTTGTTGCTTTTGTTTTGGTTCCTCTTGATGTGTATTGCGACCTCGATTTTGTGGATTATTGATAGTGTTGTTGTTAGGAGGGGATTTTATCCTGTAAACTTGACCACAGGTTCTGCAATTTTTACTATTCTTGCATCCACTATCCCGTCATTGACAACATTCTTGTTTTTGTTCCAAAATTTTGGTTTCTCACTATTATAATATGGACGAGGACCATCTTTGGGTTCATTATAAATTTTGCTAAGTCCCTTTTTGATGAGGGCTCTTTCACATTTGAGTCCTTGAGTGATCATTTCTTCAAAGGATTTTGTACCCTTCATGTCCAAATGAAATTCCATTTCATCATTTAAGTTGGAAATTAAAATTTCCACTAGTTCTTGCTCAGGTAGATGAAGAGAGCGTCTACTAGACAGTTGCCTCCATCATTGTAGGAAAGTTGAGAACAACTCTCCTAGTTTTTGTTTTGTGTTGCACAAATCTGCCATGGTGACGTTGCATTCTACGTTGTGTGCATAATGAGCGATGAATTTTTGGACCAATTCTTCAAATGTTCTAATGCCACCTGGCAGTCATGAAAACCATTGTGTGGTTGTGCCTCCAAAACTTTGAGGAAAGAGGCACATTAGATATGTGTCCTCATAAGCCACCTCTAAGCAATCGGAGTGAAATTCTCGCACATGATCCCTAGGATCTCCTTTGCCTCTATACTTTTTCAAATTTGGGTGTTTCGAACCCTCGTGGAAAAGGTGGAATAAGCATGTTCCTATCAAAAGGATAGGGACAAATGTCATTAAGTGAGAACTGAGTAGTCTTCACACCGCTATTCAGTTGTTGGGTGAGATATTCTACTTGTTGCCTCAACATGTCTATTTATGAAGGAGGAGGAGGGGTTGGAGGATTCCCTTAATGATTAGGGTCATAGCGGAAGTACTCTCTACCTCCTCCACCATCGTGATGGCTATGTTTCTTGGATCTTTGTCATATTTGTGTTGTATCAAAGTTTGAGGCAAGTTTGGCACCCTCTTGAGCAAGTCTCGAGAAATGAGCATTGTCATTGTTTCTAAGGATTTCATCAAAGAGTCTGTTGAATTTTGGATTAATTTGTGCTCTTTCTATATCTTCTAGAGTTGGAGTGTTGGGTTATTCATCATTAGTGCCTCCTCCAAAGGCCTCATGATAGTCGTTGAGGTTTTCTTCCTCCTCTTCAATTTTTGGTTGTCAATTTCTCATTGATCTTGTTTGAGCCATGTTTTAAAAGTTGATGTTTGTGAAAATGATTATGAGGTGGTGATGAAATGTTTGATGGAAGACAAGCTTTGTGAAATGTTTGGTAGAATATAGATCTCTTAATACTGGAGGTTGGATGTCAACAGAGTTCTTTCTGAATTGCTTTTTTTTTTTTTTCAACAATTGGATGCGATGAGGTATAGCAAGGTTTGATATGTGTTACAATCCAAGCTACCTAGCAATGACAGGATGCACTCATAAACTAGTTTTAACCTATCTAGATGTGTAGAAATGTCTCTTAGGATGATTGATCCTAGATTTAGGGACACCCTAAAATCATTTGTTGGTTCTAAAGAACAGACCTCTTTGTGTTGGAGAGTTGAATGGATTTGTGATGTATTGGATGTGAAAATGGGTAGGATATATGTCTCAATAAAATTCTTCCATTATGAAGGGGGTTTCTACTTCTTCCTCTCTTATAGGGGTTGGTGGTTCCTCTCGAGCTTCGTTGTATGTGATATAGATTTGAGGAAAGAAAGTGGGATTGATCTTGCCCCCTTTGCTCTTGTGATAATTAAAAGCTCTATACTGAGTGAAAGCTCTATTGCTCAAAGGCTCTTTTGTCAAATTCATTGGATTTTCCCTGAAGGTACAAGTGCATATGACACAAGAATACTCTATGTGAGAGAAAGAGTTGTCTATTGATATAGAAAAATTTCCTTTTCTTGATAAAAGCCTTTCAACAAAGTTGTCTCTTCTTCAATTTGGTCTTTTGATAAAAATTTATTTTTCTCAAGATATGAGTGATGGTCATACAAACTGATACTTTGTTTCACTTGTTGATGTTGTTTTGTTTATCAATGTAGATTTGTTGGATGGATACTTTGTTTCAATTGTTTTAAATCCTTTGACAAGAAAACATAGCAAGCACACAAGCACAATAATCTTGCCCCTTTTTAATAAAAGGCACAACAAGTGTGGGTCTAAATCAACCTAATCATGAACTTTTTGACCCTTATAAATGTATTTTATGTTCCCAAAGCCTAAAGTCGGCCCAAATTTTTTACTAGTCTGAAACAAGATGAAGACAACTCAAACACTTTTTATCCCTAAGGTCATGGCCAGTTGTGATATTTCAGCCCACATCTTGATATTTCTTCGACTTTGGTACTACATACCTTATGTATCCCGTCGTGGAAAGTAAGGATGTGATATACTAAGTCTTGTGCGAGCATAACAGATAGATGATCCCTATGATGGGGGAGTCACCACTTTCATCAAGCTACAGGTAGCCTTTCAAAAATCCCTGTTTCTACTCAAGGAAATATGTATGGTGAGTATCTTGGGAGCAAAACCATCTATGCTCTTGCACTGAACTTTTCACAAATATCCTCAATCAATAGAATGGGTGGGCTTCTAAAATAAAAGGTGTCTAGTAATGTTTGATGTCTTTGGACGTAAGTTCATTCTGTAGTGACTCACTTAAGAGCCTTGTAACTTGTGGTGGGGCCCATGTGTCCTTTTAACAAGTTACACTGTAGGAACAGCTACACCCAAGGCTATAACTTTCTCTCTCACCTAATTTATAGAGTGGCTCGAAGGATTTATCATGCAAGGTTCTTCCCAAGAGTGATGTGTCTCTTAGCAGGCCTCTCTTAAAAATAGAAAATTTAGAGCGTTACTAACACTTTTCTCTTGCACCTAGGACCACGAGAGCCAAGGGAGAGGATAGTGTGTGTTAGAAATGAGACCACTCTACAGATTGCACAAGCAAGCCAAAAATGAAAAACACTTGTTATTTTTAACCTTTTATTGCAATATGATCTATTTGCTATTTGGAGATGTTTCTCCAATAGTCATGGTGTTATTTTTATCCCACAAAGGAATTTTTTTTCTAACTAGGAAAGTGAAATCCTAGTCAACAAAATGGAAACACGTTTGCTTGAAAGTAAATCGATTTTTCCAAATAAATGGACAAGTTTGTTTGTTCTTTTTAAATTGTACATAAAAGGTGGATTGTGAATTTTACCATTTGCAAGAAAATGAAAGATTTGTTTGTTCTTTTTAAGCCCAAATTGAACTATTTTTTCCTAACTTGCAAGAAAGAAAAGTGTTTGATTTGTTGTTCTTTTTACCTTACAATGAGATTTTTTTCAAGCCCAAATGAAGATGTTGTTGATTTTTAGCCCAAAATGAAAGATGAGATTCATTTTAAACAAAAGGAAAATTAATTCTTTTTACCCAACTCATAAAATCTAGAAAGAAATTAAATTCCTAATTCTAACTCCTCAAATCCTACAAGAAATTGTTAGTGACCTGCAAGAAGAAAAATTAGTGAAATATAAAAAAAAATCCTTTGGTGGGCTTCCATAAGCCTAAGTTTAATTTTTCAGTTATAATTTTTTATTCTTTTAGCTCTTTGTTACAAAAGCGCTACTCTGTGAGAACACAGAAGCGCTACTTCAGACAACAACATCGAAGTACTTGCAAAAGTGCAAAATCAATAACAACAGCGCTAAACTATGAACAAAAGTACTAACTTAACAGGCTTTGACATAATTAAAAGACTGACAGACAAAGAGTGCAAAAGCGCTACATTATTACAAAAATGTTATTAAATGGATGAAAGCACTAAAACTATAACTAAAGCACTAAAATTGTAGCAAAAGCCCTAAAAATCTTCAGACGATAGGGCCAAAATGCGAGACAAAAGCGCAACCTGTGTGTGGAAATTATAAGAAAATCACAAAAAAAAAGTCAGAAATTAGATCAGAAGGTTGCATGTTTGATTCACGTCGGGTTCACCAAATGATGCACGCTAAAAAGGACACACAAGTTCATATGTCAATATGTTAGTGATAATCAAAACGAAACACAAATGAACCTATGATCCTTAACATGCATATCAAGAGAGATAAAAACCATATAATAAGAAGCATACACAAACGAAGGAAGGAAAGAAAACCCCCCAAGATGCCCCCCAACATGCTCATAGTTGCTCCTCCCTTATTCCTCTCCTCTCCAAGTCCCACATGAGTGTAGCTCTCAGCCTTTTGCACTATTCATGGATCTCTTATGAAGATTCCAGATGTTTATGAAAATGAGAATAAATGCCTATGCAAGTGTAAATAAGTTACTATAAGAAAGCACCTAATTAATCTATGTAAATTTTAGTAAAATAACAATGCTAATGCTTCTAAAATGCTCTCTTTAAAATGACTATAAGTTTGATGCACAAGGAGTTCTGATTTTTCAAAATGAAGAATAAAAGCTCTATTTATAGGAGAAATAGGGCAATGGATGGTCAAGATTGAGTAATCTTAACAAGGGCCATTGATGGGTTTGTGATCCATGTGATGGCTTTCAACACAATCCCATGATGACAAGTGTCAACATGAGATGGCTTGAGAGGAGAGGTAAGAAGCATTAAATGCTTGAGATGACATGAAGGTTACCTTGGGAGGGTTCGGTTAGGCATGAGTTAGAGGAATAAAGCTTTTATCCAATGAATAATGCCTTTATCGAATGGATAAACTCTTGTGCAAGAGTTAATGGGGATAATCATGGCCAAAGCAATGAATGCTTGAAGAGATCCATGAGTTAAATGAGGGTTGAGTTAGAGGAAAAGCCTCTAACCATGTGGGTGAGTTGAGTTTAACCATGAATGGTTATGTAAGAGCCATAAATGGTTATATAAGAACCATAAATGGTTTAGAAGACTTTGGGGGTTAACTTGTTGGAGAATAAAAGCTTTTAATGCATTTCAAAGACTTTGGAGGCTTTGAGAAGTGACTTCTCTTTGCTTAGGAATGTGACAATAATTAGGGAGGGGGATTATGCTAATTTGGAATGGATTAGAATAATCTAAAAGGGGTTTAGGAGGAAAGTGGGTTTGGTGGGTGAGAGAAAATAGGATTTTAATTAAAATAAAATCTATTTATTGGTGCAACTTGCATTTGTAGGAGAATGCAAGTGGGAGGGTTTTTAGAGATTTTAAATAAATATTTATTTATTTATTTCAATGAGGAAAGGGGGTTAAATTAAACAAATGTGCTTTATTCATTTAATTAATTGTTGGAGTATGGTTTAATGAATTAATTTAAATAAATTGAATAATTTATTTAATTAATAGAAGAAGAGGTTGAAGATGAATTAATTAAATATCAATTTAATTAATTGATGATTGATGGTTAAATAATCAAATAAATACTAAATATTTATTTAATTAAGTGGACAAATTTATGTGTCTACAATACCCATGCCATCCCACCAGTGGCAGCGGCACAAGGTGGATTTGAAGCTCTAACAAATTGAAATGGAGATGCAAGGAATAAGTAGTACCTTTCTTTGATGAATCTGATGATTCAACTCTAATGACTGGTTTCTCACCACATTTTGGTGGAAGTGGTGTGACAATTGGAAACCAAGGGCCTTCTCCTTTGGGACCTAGACCACCACCTTCAAAACCCATTTTTTCCATAATGGTTGCCCCTTTGCTATATTTTTCTATCATGGACTCATTGAAACCACTCAATTTTGGAGTTATTGTAGTAGCTGTTGGAGTGACCTCAATATCGTACTCATTTTCATCATCACTTTTGTCATATGCTTCTGTGGGATGCTCCATATTCCACAACTTTCTAAACTCAATATCCTCATCAATTTCATCAAGATTTGAACTGGTCTTTGGTTCACCGAGATTCTTCCTTAGTCCAAAAATCAGTTATTTTGGTTTGAGTTCAAAGTCTATCTTTACATTGTTCCAACATATTTTTGGAATAGATTTGTTAGATGGATCAACAACTTTTTGGTAGAAATTATAGGACCTCCTATTTTCATTGTGATTTTGGATGCCTTGCTCTATTATTCTATGTGTGTGCAATGCCATAATTTGTGATGATAATTCTTCTATTGAAATTTTATAGTCAGCGGCAATTTTCTCCATCTCTTTTTCTACTTCATCCCAAGAGTCCAGGTTTTTAATATTTTATAGCAATGGTTTACTTTCATGTTGAAATTTTCTTGCAGAGTTCCTATTCATCGTAAGCCTTGTTTGAATGACACTGATTGGATCATACTGCCAGTAACTATCAACACCAAAGCTAAATTTTGTCAAAAAATCATGTGCCACTTTCATTCCTTTTCTCTCAAATGTGAACCCTCCACATGAGAAATGAAAGGAAGGAAATATGCTCTTGTTTTGCTGACCATGAAAGAGTAAATTTGTACTCTCCATCTGCCGTAAATATTCCAATGCAAATACCCTCTCTATCACATGTATTGGAAGTTTGTAGGGTTCTACTATTGATCCATAAAACCTTAACCCACTGTATTCTTCCATGAAGAAATAGTCAGCCAATTATATTTGACTTCCGAGTTGAATGCAATCTCTGCAAGACACAAGCAATCTAGGCATTGGAGTGTTTGTAATTTCATGATACATTGGTGCCAAAAAGAAGTCTACAAAATTGTTGTAGTTCTTTATGTTATCATACATCCTTGTCTTAGGTGTCCATTCATATATTGGACACTATGTTTTGTCCTGAGTCTTCTCATCAATCTTATAGACTTGAATGTGAAGCTTTTTCGTCTTGAATATTGCACGATACTCTGCTAGAAGAAGATAGCACAAGTAGGTTATGAACCTAAATGTCTTACATGGACCTCTTTTAATCATTAGTAATTGTTTTTACAGGGATTGAACAACATTCTCAACAAAATTAAATCTTACCGGTTCTCTTACACAATGGATATGAAAAATCATTTCAAGAAGACAGGCATCCACTTCCCTATTATTTTCCAATCCCAAGCAAAATGTTAGCAAGGAAATAGTATCCTGAACTCATGGCACAAAAATATTATTGTGTGGGGGAAAAAGTGACACTAAGCAAACATGCCCTAATCTCACTTTCAATCACACATTTGTGGAATACGAAAGAGCCTAGAGGTATCACACAATTGGCTACTTCTTTTTGTGGAAGAGAGAGCCACGGGCTACCTATTAGGATTTCTATTCCTTTGTTGTAAATGATAGATAGAATGATGCAAGTTCAATTCCCAACCCCAAAGTGCAAGTATGAACTAATAACAAGATTGCAGAATTGAACTTAAACTACGGAAAGCTATAAACACAAGAATAAGACAAGAATGAAAATGCGTACCTGGAGTCAAAATCTGAGTGAAAATGTTCGGGACGGGGGCGCGGGCTCCACTGTCCTGATTCTGCACCTGAAACTGCTGTTTTGCAACCTAAAAAGCTGTCAAAAATGCTGAAACTTGCTGTCTGACAGAAGGACTAGGGCGCCCAGCGCCCCTGTCCTGGTAGGACCAGGGCACCCCATGCCCCTGTCCTGGTCTTTTTCTCTGCAATTTGGTGTGTTGTTCTGTCTCAGTCTGCTTCTTTCGGATCTGCAACTTGTGGCGTCGTCTGAATCCCGAAATCTGCACTTATATCTGAAAAGGTGTTTTGGGCAGCTATATAGGGTTTTGCCTTAGTCAAACCCCCACTTTGGTGATTTCCACCTCCATGAATAGCCAAGTTGTTTTGTAAAAGTAGTCTGTGTGCAGACCTTGTGTGTGTGCAAGATCCTAAAATGCAAGTAAGCAAACTAGAGCAACCTAGAAAGTAAACCCTAATTGCTTGCAAATGATAATGTAAATGCTCCAAATCAAGATGTAAAGAGATCTAAAGCATGAATACAAGTGATATAATGAGGCTTATGCAAAGACATGAAAACAACATGAAATCATACCCAACCCCAAGGGAGGGGTACAAGCCAATCTTCAGTCGGTGATCCCTTATTGCTCTTCAATGCCTTCAAAGCCCTAAATGGATGAATGAAATTGATGAATGCTTGATGGATGGATGTTGAATGTTGTTGAAGTCTTCAAAGATCTGCTCTTTCGCTGCATAGAAGGTCCTTGAAACCCAAAATCGGATCCTTTCAAATGAAAAAAGAGAGCTCTTATATA
Source organism: Cryptomeria japonica (assembly GCF_030272615.1). NCBI lineage: Eukaryota > Viridiplantae > Streptophyta > Pinopsida > Cupressales > Cupressaceae > Cryptomeria > Cryptomeria japonica. The sequence continues at coordinate 615,537,564 of NC_081406.1, read as the reverse complement.
TGAAACCCTAGGTCTTAATTTCAACTTTTGGCCGACCTAGAGATTGAATCTCCCGCCAATTTCTTGGGGTTAAGCTTTATTTTATGACTGGATTGTTTTCCTAAAATTTCGGGAAAAATGTCCAGGACCATGTGCACGCCGGGCGCCATGGTCCCGACAACTTTTCACCAAATTTTCAGGGTCGTCGGATATGATGATTTTAGAGAGAATCCTGAAGTTACAGGTGATTTCGAGATGTTTTGACCCCTGAACTCAAGCCCCCAAGTTCAAAATAGAACCTAATTAGGGTTTTAGATTAAATGATGTATTGGAAGAATATAATGAAAGGGGCACACTTTAATGAAAAGGGCCCAACTTTATGATATGGGAGATGATAAAATAGAACCTTAGACCTAATTAATTTGATTAATTAGGTGCTAAAGGGGAAATGCAATGCAAAATGCAAAATGCGCCAAGGCGGGTGCTAAACTAGGTGTGAAATTGTACCACCCTAGCAAGTGCGTACAATTTACGACGCTACAATTATAATCATAAGGAGGCTTATGATTCTGATCCAATCGAGCACCACGTGCTATTAGACCTTTGATAAATGAATCTTTAGTATTTTCTTCGATTCTCTCATATTCCTCTACCAACTTTCCTTGGTCAATGTGGACGTTTGAGTTTTGTGCTTCAAACCCTAGGTTCAACAAACGAGCAAATTCTCCCTCGGTTATGGGTAAAATTTCCTCTTGAGTATTTTTATTGACAATTGCTTTTCTATCTTCATCATATTTTGGGCGCAGACCATGACAATTTCTGGGCAAGGGAATACTTCAGGTAACATCATGCGTCCCAATCCAGCATACCACAATGTAATTTTATTTGTACTTACATTTAACATTGTGTTAAAAACAATATATTTTCCCCTGTTTTGATCTCCCATCTTATTAGACAATTTATATCTAATTTCCATGATTCTCTGTGTACCATGGATAACAGGATCATAAATATCATGGTATTCATCAGTGAAACTTGTTGTTTTAACCAGTTCAATTAAGTCTATTTTTTCATTCACTTGGCTTATAGTTCTACTATTTGGTTTCCCCATGAACTTCATCGTTGGTACTATTAATGGTTCAAAATAATGCTAGACAACTAGTAACTACAAGCCTGAAAAATGCTAACCCTCAAGTTGAACCCCTAATTCTAGTTCTACAATCTAAACGGTAAACAACGAGATTCAAAAATTAAAAATGCGGGATGTAGGTGTTTTGGATTTTACCTGGAATTTCTATTTGAGTAGACTGGTGTAGACAAACTCTATTGCATTCCTCAATCTAGTAGCCGCTTCTGAATCTCACTGGATTTACTGGTTTATCCAAGAATCGAAATACCAATATGAGTCCCTTAGTTTCAAAACCCTCAAAATTCAAACGTTCAAAACCTAAAGGGCAAAATTTGTAGAATCGTGTTGTAATTTTAAAAATTATTATTAATAACTATTCGCAGCCGCAGGGCAAAAAATTCATTGTTTCTTTCTAAATTCTGAGGACTGATAGTCTGACATGTCACATGTGTCACTTTTTCAGAATGATTTTGAAGACTTTTTAATCCTTTACAACTTCTTCCCAGAATAAAGCTTATTACACTTAATTAAGTATACAATTACAAATTTACAATTTAACTATACTTAATTAAATTATTATCGTTTATGGTAGGACAACGTTCAATGACACGTGTCTCATTTCTGGTGGAAGTTTGCAAAAACTGTTTATCGTTCCCACATTCGGCCTAAAATATACCTTACGTCATTGATATGTATCCAATGAACGACGATATTCATTGTCAGTTGTTGTTGGTCCCATTATCAATAGGATTTTTGCCAGTTTGGGGGCCACGTCACTTAACACTTCATCGTCCCATGGGCCACAAACTTTCTTTCATGTGAAGACTGACATTAAACGGCAACATGTGTCCCTCTTCCAGAAGAATCATTTATAAATAACCATGTATACTATATAAATGTTTAACAGTTAATTATATATTAAGAAATGTTTAACTATAATTTTAAATCAATGGTCACGTTCAACATTTAATAATTTCTATTATAATATATAACAAGTGCCACATAGTGGCGAGTACTTGTCGTTTTATTATTGTAATACAAATAATAAATCTAATAGTATTATAATAATAGTATTTTTTATATCAATGAGCTATGACATAGTAGATGAAAAGTATAGTAGACAATAATTAGAGTCAAATTGATTATTGAAATATTATATTTTTTTCTAAGTGATGTTAGCTTCAATTTTGATTCATAGTAATTACAAGTGCAACTAGTATATTAGATAAAAAAGGTCCAAGAAAATTGAACCCTAATATATTGTTATATCTATTATTCATATTTTTGTGATATTTATTAGTAATGCTTAAATTATTTATTTATTTTAGTTTTTTAATAATTCTAAATATAATCTTACTATATTCCTAATTATTTTCATAGTTATAATGATTTTGAGAATAGAATTTTCATTTAATTAATAATTATAAAATTAAAATTTTAAAAATTATTATTTTTTAATTTTTAATTTTCAATTTTTAAACAAGTTCTACCTAGGGGGCAATACCCTTTCTATTAATAAATAGAGAAAACATTACATAGAAGACTGGGAGATCTCAATTATACAGGTAAGCAATCCCATTCCCAATCTCTATCAACTATCTCTTCTGCCACAACATCAACATTCTCCTTCATGTAACCTACAAATTTACCCATGTTGTATTCCTTCATTATCCCAACTTTGAATAGACTCCAAGCCTTCCTCATCTTCTTCTTCTTCCCCTCTGTATTCAATTGGAAATACCCCATCACACAACCCAATTCTGGAGCCACCTGTATATAGTTAGAGAATGTCAGTGACAAGACGTTAATAAATATCGATTAGGACCATGCAACATTATCGACCATCCATGTAACCTACTAACTAGTTGTAATCAAAGATCAAGGTTAAGGCGTGAGGTTAAGATTTGATACGTGTCTCCAATCTAGAGACTTTATGGAGAACTACATTTCCTTAAGAAATTTGGGCCAAAATAAAACTTCATCCATTGATCTATGATCATCAAATGGTCTTAAATAATATATTTAAAATTATAAATTAATGGATGTTAGGTTTCTGTCAATGTGGTTGTGCTTATCGATACCATCATGCAATTCCTTCTCTAACCCTCTTAATTCCTTTGTCCTTTAAATTTTTTTAAATCTTTTGTATCCCTTTGTAAATCTTTCCCATAAATGCATGAGTGTGCGAAATTGGTAATAGCATTCGTGCCACTACCAAATTGGAAGTCGTGCATGCTGAGTGGATCGTAGTTAGAGAATGTCAGTGACAAGGCATTAATAAATGTCGATTAGGACCGTGCAACATTATCAACCATCCACATAACCTACTAACCAGTTGTAATCAATGATCAAGGTTAAGGCATGGGGTTAAGATTTGTTACGTGTCTTCATTCCAGAGACTTTCTGGAGAACTGTGTTTCCTTCAGAAATTTGGGCCGAAATAAAACTTTAGCCATTGATCTACGATCATCGAATGATCTTAAATAATATATTTAAAATTATAAATTGATGGATGTTACATAAATTTGGCATTGGCCCACATGACGAGTCACAACTCTTGAAAAGTGGCTATTAATAGATAACAAAAATGGAAATGAAATCACCAATAAAATATTTATTTTTCCATAAATAACGAAAGATTAGCTAATAAAATTAAACAATTTTCAAATAGTAGATGAAATTCGCCAATACAATTAAATAATTTTTCCTTCACAGTAAAAAATTCCGCCCATACACTTATATATATTTTTCCTTTAAACGCAAAATATTCGTCTAATACATTATATATTTTCCCCCACAGTAATGCATTATTCACCGGGATTTTATGGAATTTTCATACGTTAAAAAAAAATCGAGCCAATACAAAATAAATTTTTTTTCCTAATTTGAATTTTTTTTTACCATAAATATGAAATTTTCCCCCAAACAATAATGTTGGATTCACCAGGATTTTAAACTTTTTCCCAAGGGGGTTTCTTAAAGTTGTCCCTGGTCTAATCTCTACAACCTTCTCTCTTATGAAATGATACTGAATAGAAATGTGTTTAGTCCTTGAAAGCATTGAACTAGATTCTTTAAAATATTTATAGCACTCTAGTGTTATCACACATGATAAGAATAGGCTCATCAAACACCACCTTGATATCTTTCAATATTTGCTTCATCCACAACACTTGAGTGAAGCAAGATGATGCAACAATATACTTAGCTTCTATATTTGATAAGGATATTGAATATTGCTTCTTACTTAACCCAAAGACCAATTTGTCTCCCAAGAAAGATGTGTCAACATACCCTTTCTCTGAGACTCATTTTTTGCCCTTTGCTAGGTTGATAGTAGAAGGGTGAATAGAAAAACTCATGATACCTCATCAAAAGAAATTATCAAACCTCAAGAATCTCAGCACATGTAAAGCACATCAAATGCAACCCTCTCCAACAAACAAATCCATCCCAAGTGCCAAAATATCCAAGTAATTGAGCATATAGTGAAAACACAAAATATCAATAAAATGTACCTAGAGCACAATCTAAAAAAATAGACCTGAGATCCGGATAGGGAACTCCGAGATCTTTTTGATGATATCTAGTTTTTTAAAAACAAAATCTAGATGTGCAAGATATGGCTCTGAAAGAAAAAAAATAAAAAATGGAAGGTTGACTTGGGAAGCCCAATACAGAAAACTAGTACAAAATCTAATAAATCTACCTATAGAAATAGATCAGATCCAGAGCCAACTTCCCAATCATATCTCATTTTCTCAATTTCAACTCCATATGACGAAGTTATGAGCAAAAAACCAAATGCTTATTTTTATAGTTTGGAAGGCTTGAAGGGTTCCCAAAAATGAATTTTTTTTTGAAAATAACAACTTTTTCAGGATTAGAAAGTTTTTGAAAATAGTAAGTTTCCAAAAATAGAAACTTTCCAAAAATAGAAACTTTCTAAAAATAAAAACTTGTCAAAAATGAATTTTTTTGCAAAGAATTCCTTGACCTTTGATTTCAACAAATTGAGAGGCAATTTTAGGGTTCTCAGGCCTCTTGAACTCGATGGTGACCTCTGTTTCTCTCCAAATTGCCTAAATTTGTTAGCTGCCCTAGATTTTGCCTCAATTTTTGTGTTCTCGGCTAAGTTGACCCAAAATTTCAACTGCTTAGATTTTGATGAAACAATAATCAATCTTAATGTTTTTGTATGTTGCGAATGCGATGACAAAAATTACCCAAAGTTGGATCCCTCAAGCATGCAGACAGGAACTTGACAGATCTAAAGCTCATATACCATATAGAAGGTGAGGATCAACCATAGGAGCCAAGATTCATTTGCAATAAAAACACCTATCACGCAAAAGAGATCAAGCAAAGACAATATGCTCTATAACAACGAGAGAATTATGTGTTATGCATAAAGAATGATTGAAGACACAATATTGAAAGTACTATTACAATGAATGAATGAATCTTTATAAAAGATGAATGAAACCCTAGGTGGAAACCCTAATGCTAAAATTAGAAGAACTAAAGCAATCCAAAGTAGGAGCTAAATGAAGCTCAACTACAAATCTAGAAAAGCAAACTCTAGATAATTAAAAAAACACCTAAGTTTAGCTTAAGTGAAAAAATAATTAAAGCACCTAATTAATAAAGTATTAGATAATTGCCCTAAAATTACTCCAACAACAATGGCTAGTGAAAATGATCCACAAATATTAAATTTCAAATTCAAATTTTAAATAGTTTCAAATTTGTTAATGAAAATCACCCTAATCAATTTACAATCATATTTGCGATCTAAAGTAATAAATTAAAAAAATCAGGAAATGGAGTTGCTTCCCTTGGATGAACACTAACATAGTCAAAACACATATACCACCTATTATCTTTTAATTAATAAAAGACAATCTTATCAAAATGAATTCAAAATATAAGAAAAGAAAAAAAATAAATAAATTTCACCATTACAAATACATTTTCTAATATTAAATAGATAAAAATGTAAATTTGTAATAAATTAAATAAATATTAAATGAAAGTAAATGCAATTTTGAACTTCTAATGAAAATATAATTAATTTTTTCCAACAAAATATAGTCCCCTTCACAAAGCTTAAGAAAAGAGAGAAACCCCTAATCTACAATATTTATCCATGTACTTTCCCTTTCAAATTACCATTCATTATAATTAGCCGATAGTTAGCCACAGATTGCATATAGTCTCGCCCAAGTCTTGTAGACACCCTAGTGAGGGAGTCAAATAGTGTTATTGCTAAGGAATTTATATGGATCTATAGTTGATCCATCAAAGGGATTGTCTATAGAGAACTCGGCCATATAAATTTAACCATGAAATAATTGAGAAGGAATTCATGTATATTTTCTAAAAGAATAGCTTTTATTCAAAACACAGATAGATATATTGTTTTTCTAATTTTTATTTCTTTTCTTTCTTTAAGGATCAAAGTTTCTAGAGATTTTTTATTTTTAAAAAAAATATATAATAAAATTTGTACAACATTTACAATTTAAAATATATTTATTTTGACAATGGTGATGAAATTGACAGAAAAATTGATTTTCTTTTTGGCAATATATTTAATGGAGACCACAAAGCTATAAAACCAATAGCTACTAAGGAAAAGGTTCAACATGAAAGTATGAAAAGGTTTGACATATACAAAGGTGCAAATTGGCTTTAATGTTATTTAAAAGATAGTTAAATAATAAATATTCCTATTTTGTTATTTTTTTATTTTAAAAGATTTTTTTAAGAAAATATTTGTTTTTCTTGTAGAATTTGGTATTGAAATTGAATGTGTTGGCGTATTGACTCACTAGTGGGGCTTAGCTTTCTTGCATATTCAATTTAGGATACTCGATGGTGTGTCATGTTATAAATCTAATTATTATGATTCTTTATAGGTAGAGTTTGCAAGAAAATATTATGATCCAACCAAAGAATAAATATTTTTAAAATGAGATGAGCCAAGACCACTCTCCTACAATTGTTGCTTCAATCTATCCCTGCATGTAATCAATTTTCTAGCTCATGGCATCTGTGTGCACAAATACTGTCCATTTATACTTAATGGTTGAAATGGATGGCTCACCATTTTGCCTTTTTAGTCTGCATTTACACTTTGTTAATTATTTTTGCCTTATATTTTTTATCCTCTAGAAAAGTTTAATTTTAGTAATAAATTATAAATTTGTACTTAATGAGATTTGTCTTTTAAACAATATTCCATGACTCATAGATTTTGGTTTAATAGAGGAAGAGTCTCAATGGTAGAGAATCTTGGTAGCACTCTTGATTTTTTTATTTCATGCAAGTATGGCTTGATAGAGGAACTATCTACACTCCAGGTCATGATCTTGGAAGAAAAAATTCCAAGCAGTGATTTTTGGAACCATTTGAATGATTTTAGTTATACATGATGAATATCTCCATACTATAATATCTATGCTATGCAGATATTTATGTAAAAAGTACCTCCAAATGGGATCTAAATATGTTGAATTGATAAACTACTTTAAAGATGACAAAAGTTTACAAAATTTCTTTGGAAACACAATATTTCATAAGCACTACATCTATGAGATCACATATGTCGCAGTCTTAACAACTTGTGGCTTTCCATAAAAATAAGACATTCATTCAAACATGAAGGTTTGTACTTTGTACCATATTCACCATATGTTTATGCTTCTTTGTAGAGTCATTTCAATAAAAAGCTTGATAACTAATCCTCAAAACAACAAGTTAGAAAGAGAAAAACAAACAATCCATTTGACAATGCAAAGTTTACCCTTTGTGACAGTTAATAAAATAATCACAAGCAACTCTCTAACGATTGCATATATACAATGATCTCTATAAGTATTCATGGGATGTTGAGTATATGTATATGTAAGCACCACAATCCCTGCTAAACAGTTAGTATACTCACTTGAGACCGTGAAAATGTTTACACCAAAGTTCTCTTTATCTTTTTAGTGCATAATTGTAGAGTAGGTTATGTAAAGAAGCACAAAGGTATTATAAGGTTTTCCATTTGAAATCTGCAACATGTAGATCTATAGCCCCTTACAAATGTAGATTCATCAAATATAGGAGCACATTTTTCCTTGCAGATAGGTGTCTCTTCCATGTCACTTCTTTTAAGTATCATCAAATGAAAATATGCCAATTATATGTATGGATCATATCTTATTATATAACATTTGAAAATATAAGAAATTATATTTTCACTATAATCATTATATAACCACTATTGCAATCCTCTATATATTTCACATGGATTAGCCTTTCACTTCTTTTGGCATTACATTTCATTATGATTGTTGGTATTTTCTATCATTCAAACTCTTAGTTTATTTAGGGATGTAACCTTGATTTTATTCATTTACATAGTAATCATTTCATTTGTTTTCTTAAAATTGAGTGTTGAGTGTACATGGGTACATTTATTTGCTAGGATTGGTTGCTTTAATACTACCTCATCAAATCGAAAGTCATGGTCATCTTATTATATTTCACCTCATTATATCCTATTGACCTCCATTCTTTATCATTGCTTCATACGATCCAAATATTCCCTTAATAGAGAAAACCTATAAATAATGTTAATTTATATTATCTAGCAATCAACACGTTACAATTTTGCACAAATTTTTTATATAAATCTTTTCCATGGGTTCAATGTATTTTATTTTCTATAAGGGATCAAAGTGAATGATTACCCACAAAGAATTACTAGTCTCTTTATGATAAATAATCAAAACTTAACAAATCTATATCAAAATATCTCTTTTGAGTTCATATGAAAGTAATGCTAAGCTTTTATAAAATATTATACATTTTTGTGTGATGTATAAACTCCAATTCCATTGATTTGTAAAAACTTTCTTGAGTTGAGTGTGTCATATAATTAATAATGATATTAGGAAACTTATTAACTTTGGAAAATTCTAGCAAGTTTTCATATTTATGCCAACCCTATTTGTAGTATATACTCATCGAATTCAAGTGATATTGATCTTTGCAAGTATCAACATAAATTTGAATAGCTAGAACAAAATTTAATTATTAGATATGGGCCATTCATCAAATAGTTCTAGGTATAGTACAAGTGTGATTTTATTTATATATCCTTCTTATAAACTTCCTTTGTACCACCAATCATTATAGCACTTATAGATTTTTCTTTCATGGACATTTTGTTCCATCATTTCAAATCAAATAATCATGGTTATTATTGTCATCTAGATAGTTTGTGGTTAATGATTGTCAATGTTGATTTTGATGGTTGGCTCGAGTTTGTCATAGATGCTATAGTTATAATAAATTGAAATCAATTATAAAAAATTAACAAAATATTTTTATTTTTTTTTATTCTTAACTACCTGATATTTCTAACTTTAAATGTTGTATATCAAAATGTTATTTTTACTTAATTTTATGAAGGATTCTAAAATAAGTAATATTAAAATTGTTAAGAATATTTAATGAAATTTATTAATTATTTTAGTTCTATCTAAAAAGTAATATTATTTTGCAATAGTTAGATTATATTGAGAAAACGATATCAAATTATACAAATAAGTCTAAAAATGAAGTGTTTTTCTTTATAAAATCAACATAATCATTGTACCTCTATTATAATCTAGGTGTAAAATTCATAAAGAATGTGAACAAGATTGTATTTCAAAATTGTAACACAAAATTTATACTTTTGTATATAAGATATTGTAGATTAAATTAATGTATCTTCTATGCACATATAAAATTATATTATAAAATAATACTATTTTAAATATTGATTTATATAATTCTCTATCAGACTAACCCTTACACCTCATTCAATACAAGTTGTAACCCTTGCACCTCATTTGGTGCAAGTTGTAGTTTTTGCACCTCATTCGATGCAAGTGCTAGTTTTTTTATCTAAAATTAAGGCTAAATAAAATTGTTCTTAATTTAAATTACAGATTTTTCCCAATCGCAAATAGAATTACGTGGTTATGATTTTCAACCATTGAAACTACAAAAGCTAAGCTCACTTAATCCTTTGCACAACTTAATAATGTTAAATAATAACTTAAAGAAGAAATTGAAAATCAAACGAATAAAAGAGAATTAGAAGATCGAAGAGAGATCACGAGCTTGATAACGGAGTTCACTCAATATGAGCTATGTCTCTGGGTCCGCTTCTCAATGTAGGACCGCTTTATTGATGACGCCAAGCATAAACCACCTTATTACATCATCCAAGCTTCAAACTTGCAACATCTCTCACAGTCTCCACACGCACCTAAAGACCTAAAGACACTCGCATACTCTTCTTCACGGGCTAGGCTTCAATTGCCTCTTAACCCAATTGCACTGGAGAGTATTACAATTTAACAAATGCCTTTGTGCTTACAAAAATCAGGAAGACTCTTGTTCTCCAATTTCTTTTCAAGAGAAATTCTAAATTCTTCTCACAATGAAAAATTGATTGCCTTTACAAGACAAACACTCCCAGTTATATACAATTTCATATGCTAAAATGGGGTTAAAACAATAATATTTTACAAATATTCCATACACCCTAATTCAAGCCTTATAATCTTTTAATAATGACTTAAAATATTATAACATGGGCTCTCCTTAATTTTGGGTTTGTATGGTTTAATTATTGTTTTGTTCTTGTGTAAATGAAGGAGCTCGGGCCCTACCTCCACGGACTGCCTTTGTTTCCAAACAAAATTTGTTTTAAGGCTGTGCGGAAGCACTAATTGTGAGGCATGAACAGTAAGCGGGAAAACCATTTTGAAACTGTTTATGGAGATCAGAGCAAGTGAAATGTCCCATGTCAAGCCTTAGACTTTAGATAGTCCACCTATCATATTTAATTGTTTTTATCAAAAAATTAAAAAATAAAATAAAAAAATTTAAGAAGAATTTAACACATAAAACGTAAAAGCTTTACACAGCCCATAAAATAATAAGTATATATAGGTATATCTGAATGGCCCTATATTTTTACATTTGATGCAGGGCAAGGGAAACACCTGACCCCTGCGTTAAAATGGCATAACAAGGTTCAGGGGCGCGCACTCCGAAAGAGGGTGTGCAGGATAGCTTCTGCCGGATCACTTGCACGCTTTACCCCTCTTCTTTCTCAACTGCGCAACAGATAAAATTCCGGTTGCTGCTTTGTTGATTTCACAATTTTTGAGCTTTACCCTTTTTGTGGGGAGGAATGCAATGGTGGATTAAAGCTTAATCAGTCCACTTTCCCTGAAATCTATACACCATTCACACATTCTGCGAGATGTTAAGGGACTGGAAGGGCAGTGTCAGATTGCAGAGCTGCTGAAATTGTGAACTTCTGTTGACGAATGGATGATTCAGAAGCTGCGAGGCCGTCCATCTCTTGCTAGTGTCCTTTTGAAGACAACATCTGATGAAACTCTGGAACTCTGCAGATGCACTGGTGGGTGCAGAGGGAGGCTCTCCAAAACATATGGCACACATCAGTGGAGGCCAATCCGCCTGCTCTCCGGCTGCTACAAACGGAAAATGACCCACATAGCATTCCAACGGTGTCAATCCCAAACTCCAGATATCTCCTGCATACCCATTATATCTTCCGCCATAGCTCTCCGGATCAAAACTCTCGGGGCTCATGTAAGCACAGGTACCCACATAGGAACTGCAGCAGGGATCTATAGTCTGATAAAATCCTGCTCACGCCGAAGTCTGCAATTTTGATTCCCTTGGGATTCTTGCAAATCAAGAGGTTAGAGGGCTTAATGTCTCTGTGAACAATCAGCTCTCTATGAAGGTATCTCAATCCCTCCAGCACTTGCCGGGCCATCTTTGCCAGGGACGACTCAATCATCTTTGTCTTGTGCTTTAACAAATCGGCAAGGGAGCCTCCATCCATGTATTCCAGCACAAAATTAATGTCCCCCCCTGGTGAAAGACACTTTTACATTTGACAATGTAGGGAGAATCAGTTTTCCCAAGGATCTCCATCTCCCTGTTGATGTGGGAAGTGAGGGAGGAATCATAGTCGAGGCGGATAACTTTGAGGGCATAGTAGGTGGAGGATTTAGGGTGGAGTACCTTGTACACAATGCCTCCGCTAACATGTCCGAGCATCCCAACTCTTTCCAAATCAGAGAGCTGTCGGCTCTGTATGGGAGTAAGGGGCAGTGGAAGAGGCTTTGGCAGAGGCACCCTCTGATTTTGCACAGGGATTGGAACCTTCAATCCCAACCGTTTCTTGGACTCCAAAACGGATATGGGCCACCCTTAAACAGGACACACACTAAGCGTTGACCGCTTAGTGTGGCAGGTGTGGGCCCATTCCCTTTGCCACCATCCGTTGCCGTTTAGCCCGTTTCCGTTAGCATTCAAATTTTAAGATTTCTCCCGCGCAGTAAGTATAGTGATTTCAGTATGTGTTTGTTGACGCAACGTCTATCCAGTTCTTAGGATGCACTCATATGCAGGCATGCAGTTATATATATGTAACACAGCTTCTGGATATTACCTAGCATTCTTCCAGCTTGTATCAAAATGGGAGCTCTGTGGTGAGCTGGCACAGTTGAAAATGCTCTGGGAAACGTATGCAAACTGTGGAAGCACACACAAGGCATTGAACTTTAAATAATATATTTATTATTATGGTCTCTTACTTTTTATCTAAAATTAAAATATATATATATATTATTTTAAAAATAAATAAATAAATATGATGCTTTGGAGAACATAATATATCTTGAGATGGTATCATTAAGAACAATAAAACTTCGCAGCAATTCAAGGGCACATTGACTATAGTTAATAATTTCGATCTTTTTCTTCATAAGAAACATCTATTTAATGTAATAGAGTCAAAGTTGCTTAGATAGCATCCATTTTCTTCTTAAATTGATCAAATTGCTTCACTAATATATTGAAGATTTAAAAGTATAAGTTAGAGTGGCATGAGAAGCATGGGTGGAATATTTTTGTTTACTTAAGATGCATTTAAATTGTTGCTTTTGAAAGCCTTGTTATTTAATTAATTTGTGTTTTTGTTATCATCTCATTCTCCAAGATTTTTAATGGAGGATTTGTAAGAAAATTAAATTGAGGTTGTGGAAACCCCACAAGGAAAGGTTCAATTTAGTTTCTGAGCAAAATTCGAGCTATAATGTTGCTTGATTGTTACAAAATAGTAATTTAGGTTACATATAACTAGGTTGACTGGTAAGAAACAATCTTTATGATAAGAAAGAGAACTTGCATTGTTATTTACAAATGAACAAAATTGTCTTTTAGAACTATTAGGTAGGTCATGATGGAAGAACATGGGAGTGTGTTTGTTTTGCACAAGAAGAAATGGAGCAAGTGGGTATCCATGGTCTCATTTAGAAATATGGATAATACAATGTTGTTTCGAGGGTATCTTTCAAAATTGCACAGTGTTGTAAAGCTATTGATAAGCTCAAAAACTATCTGCCCATGGCTTGTCCAATGCAATCTTTTATAGAACTATTGTAATGCTATCACTGCTTGGGGAAAAGTGTGCGAGGATGAATGGGTATACAAAGAGGCGTCCATTCCAAATCCTAGAAAGAGCTATTCCCTCAAGGTTGGCTTAAAGAACACACACTAAGCTTTGACTGCTTAGGTGGCAATGTGGGCTCTTCCTAACCTTCCATTTTCCGTTTTATTTTCACGGGTTCTCATCTCACTGTCGGGACTCTCCACACTCTCCACGGTGACAGTGACTGCCACGGTTAAGTTTGAATTTCAATTTTGAATCTCTCCCACCCAACATTGAAAAGCAACAAGAGGGACTAGTACTTCTGCCCACAGAGATGCCAAAAGTTGAGGTTTATTGCATGGACCTTCCCTCTTATGATTTCTAATCACTGTTTCAAATGTTGCATCTACCCAGAGAAGGCTATATCGATGCAAATAAGAATGGAGTGGCTACAAGATCTTACCTTGTAGCAACTGTGTGTGGATCACACTTCACACGTCCCTACTCATAGAAAAGTTTGCATTTCCATCGCTATCACGTCTCTCTGCATCGGATTTCAGAGGTGACTAATGAACAATAACTTCTTCATATATGAATATGTTATAGTTGTATATGGAAGTGAGATAATTAGGTGTAAATGCAGCTGCCGAAGGGTGTTTAACAAAGAATCTCTCATCGTGTGTAGTCAAATAATTTTAAGAAGGTTGTAGTGGCTGCATATCTACACCAGTTCGATGGACTTCACAGCATTTTGAAAGGCTTGGGCAAAGGATATAGCTAATGGCATTTTGAAAGATTTATCGTTAGAGATAAAGTTTTACAAAGAATGTGAAAGGAAAGTGTATAAACCCTAACAAAATAATGTATAGTTAGTTATTACAGTATATAATATTTCTATGTTAGAGCTAAAATACTTATGGTTTTGAAACCCTAAGTTCTAAGCAAGGGTGGGTATATTGGATATTTGATAACTAGGCAAATTGATCGCCAATCCTAGAAGAAGGATAAGTTAACATTATATGGAAATCATATAAAAAAATTTTAAAATCAAAGATAAATGTAGATATAAAAAGCTAGTTGTTGTTTCAAGGTTAGGTAAGTTTGTGAATTTAACAAATTAATAAAATTGATAAATAGGGATCCTTCACTAATTAGGTAAATGGACATAGTTAAGTAAAATTTTTAAGCTAACCATTAAATTTTGTGCTGTGACTATTGGTCAGGTAAGAGATAGATTTTCAAAAATTTTAGTGCTTAACTGCAAGGTAACCATGAGAGTGACATGAAAAAACTAAAACGGAAATAGAACTTTTTATCAAAGTCAGAGCTTAGTGTGTACTCTTTAAGGGTGGTTGGATGAGATAGCCTAAAAACAAGCATAAAAGAAAATATGTGGGACTTGTAACAATATGTTTCCTTGCATACAACAATGTTTTGGGGTTCCATGGATAAATTCCACGAGGATTATCCCATTCAAAATTTTCAATATATTAAAATTTTACTCACAAGGATAAATTCTTCTACTTTATTAATTATTTTTATGTTTATTCATTATACATGGATTCTCATACATTAGTCCAATGATCAAAATTGAAACTTGATAAAGATGTCAAATAACCTAATAGAGATGGGTGCATATGAAATATGAAATCAAAATTTCGTCATATTGTTGATGATAATTTTGTACTTCCCTCTCCATTACTACATAAGTGATATAACAATTGAGATTTATAATCTTATACAAATATGGATACAAAGAAAAAATAAATAAGTATAAATAAAATTGTATGTTATTAAAACAATATTATGGAATGTAAGACTTGAATTACCTTCCTTCAAATGTGATGAAACCATTGAAATTTTTGCATAAAGTTAAACACTAATATCTTCACTTATGGAGGAACATTCACTTTCCTTAATTGTTCAACACATAATCAATATATCTTTAGCACACAACAATCTTCAAGTAGATACACTTTCTAATGTTGAATCTTTAGTAGATTATCTAGATTTGTATATTAGTGTTACATTATCTTATCATGATGAAGGATTATTATATGGGTGAAATATATTTGCTTACTCTAAGTGAAGTGTTCCTACACTTCATGAATATAAAGTGTATGTAAGATAACTAAGATTGTTTTAATAATGAGAGTATTTATTGAGCATATGGGTACTCTTTTAATTGGATTTTTTTTTTACATTTCAAAGTATAAAATGACAAGGATAAATTTTTTAAATTGTTAAATTTTTAGTCATGACAAAATTTCAAAATTCAAATCAAAGTCTCACATGAATTTAGTAATTTATTTTGGGTGCTTATATAAGAACATGTGTGTATTTATTTTGATGAATTCCACGTTGTGGTCATGTAAAGAAATTCTTAGTATTTCTCATGTAATAATATTTTAGACCCTATGGCCAAACATAATAAGTAAGAGATTTGGAAATACAATCCAAGGCAGTTATGCTAGTCAAACAAGAGATACAAAATCTTCTCAAAGTTGAGTTCATATCACCCACACATTATTCTCTCAATATTTATTATTATTATATATAGTTATTCTTGTCAAACTAAATGACTACATAAGATTTGGCATAGGATTTTGACTTGAACAAAGATTCACCATATGATTGATTTTTTTCACAAAATAAAATTCTTATCATGCACCAACACAAGGCAACTTTAACTATACAAAGGACTTATCATTATATTGTTATGCCCTATATTGTTAAGAATCTTAGAGCTACTTATCAAAGTGTGGTAAACTTATGCATGATATTATAAGTCTATTTTGATGAAAAAGTTGGGAAACATAAAGTAGAGTGGGTCATGCTAGAACTTACTAATGAGGACCTAGTTTCACCAATGTGTGAATCTTTTATTTGAGAATTCAATGAATGTGTCTAGTTAAATGGGACACAAAGACTAAGTGAAATTGAGGAACAACATCTTGCACTTTAGTATTAAGATTACTTAAGTTTGATCTATTTTAATTTGAGGTGCATGAAGAGATTTTTTTTTGTTTGTTTTCTAAGTTAATACTATAGTTAGGTATATTTTTTGAGACTTATGAGTTTGAGGTTTTTTATTTTTAGTCATATATCACTTGATAGACTATGAAAAAATGAAAAATCTAATTTTAAAGAAAAAAGGTATCACTTTATGACCAAAAAGTGGTTTCAACTTATTACATTAATCTGTATATTTATGTATGTCAAATTCGAAATGATTTGTATTGAATTGATATAAACATATATGAAAATGAATGTGTAACTCTCCCCAAAATAATTTTAATATATTTGTGTTATATCCATAAAAATTAAAATATATTTTTATATTCATGTGAATATTATATTGTTATTTTCAATAGTGTAAGTGATAAAAAAATAACAATTATTACATCAATGTATCCATGTTAAAACTCCTAGAAATACCCATTCAAATAGTTATAATATAAAAAAAGGTTGAAAGATATATATATATATATATATATATATATATATATATATATATATATATATATATATATATATATATATATATATATATATATATATATATATATGGGAGGTATTTCACAATTAAAGATTTGAAAACCATAAAAAAGTTAAAATCATAGCATTCAAGTTAAAATTGTAGATTGAACATCAAAACCACAAATGTAGATTTGACCTAAATTCATATACAATCATAAAATTTCTAAAACGTAATTATTATACTTAATTTGTCTCAAGTATTTTTTCAAATATTCAATAAAGATAATTTATTATATATTTTCTTTCAATATTCTCTGCTTCATTTCCAAAATATATATTCATTTTTACTATTTTATTACTATATCAAATGCATTTTCAAATCTAATTTATATATCTAGACTAAATAAATTATTAATATTAAATATTTATATTAAAAAACTTATGTAATAAACTTCTAGATTAAAGTATTTATACAACTTTTCCCTCGCAGTTTCATTAACAATGAAAGTTTTTGGGAATGAGCGCCGGAACATCGAATTTAAATATAATATGGCTGAGCTGCTAACTCCAACTAATCACTGACTGTAACTGACAGATGTTTAGGAAAACGGATATGGATGGGAAACGGAACAGATTGAGCGGGCCCCACATGCACCCCACTAAGCGGGTCAACGCTTAGTGTGTGTGATTTAAGGGTGGCCGGACCGCCCCTTCAAAGTGAATGAAAGTTCAGAGAAGCAATGAGGAAGCGGTGGTGAAGGTCCCGGTTACAAAATGACTTAAGGAGTGACGTAAGATTGATATGTCATTCAGAGAACATTTCAGTTTAGAGTGGATTGATGCCTGCACTGGGGTCAAGAAGCATGGAGGATACGGAAGATCCTTGGCGCGCACTCCACGACTAATAGAAGAAGACTCTCAACTAGGTTCTCAAATATACACGTCTCTCATTTGTTCAAACTTTCATTTTGTTTAGCTTATATTTTGTATCTTGATAGGTGTTATTATGTTGACAATGGTATAAAAATTCTTCAATTATATTATTTATTTTAAATTTGACAATTATTTATATGTCAATTTTTTTGAGTTATTATATTTAATTGGAATCTAGGAATGATGTTATATTTGCACAAAAACTTAACTAGCTGAAATAGAGTACACACATTTTAATCAAAGAACAAAGTAACAAGAAACCAATCTAGATGTCCAACCAACCCTAAACCAAATGAAGAAAAAATGGGAATCCAAAATGTCTATCAAGTGATACAAACTATTCACCAAAATTTGTAGCCAATAAACCAACTCATAAGAAGAAAAAAGACCAATAATCCAATAGAAAAAATGAGTAGTCCAAAAGTGGGCAGATAAATTACACAAGCCTCGACCCATCACTAAGGCCTTTAACTCTATAATACATTTCCTTGCAAGTTTCATAAAAGAACACCCTATCCAAGAGGAGAGATTGTCACGTTCTCCACATACTCATCCTCATCGCAACATTTAAAGAAGGATAGAATAACCTCCATTGAGAGAGAAACCTTAATACCTTTCACAATAGCTTTTAGAACCTTGTGCAAAAAAAAGTGTCTCGTCTTCATTCCATGCAAATGATCCAAAACACAATTGAAATACAACTTAGCTTCATTAATGGAATCTTCAATATTGTTGTATAAGAGTAAGGAACCAACAACATTTGATAGAAAAAAGGCGCAACAAAGTGTTTGAGCTATAGAAAACAAATTCCTTCTCCCTCGTGTATGTCCTAAATCTAGCAACAAATTTTCCATGAAAAATTGAATATAAACACATGAAGCCCCATTAAGATACTTTCCTAGCTCCCATATACAAACCATCCAATGCCTAGGATCAAGATCTTTAATTTATCACTCAAGAAATGCCTTAAATTTTGTAATCATCTCCTCATTTGAGAACTTTTTCTTCCTTGTCGACTCCCCTTCTCCTTCACAAAATAAAATAAAATAATAGTTCCTTCTTCATAGATAAGCGAGATCTCTCACACTAAGCCTTTGAGGCAAATTCTATTTCACACCTAAAGAGCCTACCATTTAGCAAATTAAAATGTGTGAAATGAGTGAATTACTAGTCTTAAATAATGATACAACTACTAGACACTCATTGATAGACTTATAAAGCACTGAGAGGGGGGGTCAATCAGTGATAGCAAAAACAATAACACTTTGAACCCAGACCAATAAAAACAATTAACCAGTTTACTTAAAACTTTGCATGCAATCCAAAGTGTTATAAAAGCATTCACAACAAGTAAAACATTCACCATAACACAAGTGTTTGTACGTGGAAAACCCAACTAGGAAAAACTACGGTGAGATGGGACTCACAATTTAACTATCTGCAGAAATAGGTAACTGACCGATTAAGGTCTACAAAGTGCTTTGTTTGGAGCGAATCTTGTTAAAGATCCTAAAGCCCTGTTAGGAGCTATACCTGGTTAAAGGTAACCTCAGTGGAGGATTTAGATCCAAGTTTATGAATCACCTTGTTAGAGGATTTGTATAATGAAGCTTGTTAGAGCTTACCCGGTTAGGGGATTTAACTGTTATAGTGATTAGAAAACAACAGGTGTTATGATCTAGGAATAACACATCTTGCTTGTATAGATCATTTTCTGCTCACTCAAAACTGCATCACCGACATACTCAGCAACTCCTTCAATAATTCGCATCAAATCTAACTCATAACATCACTTGTATCTTACATATCAAAATAACTCATTACAATGTCTTTTTATAGACATTAGATTTCATGTCAGCTCAAGAACCTCATCACAATTTCCTAGGTTCAGTGTATCTGGACAATCTTCCATGACTCATCACAAATCATCACCAAAAATATCGATTAGAGATAACTCATCACGACTGGTGATAACTCATCACACAATCTGTGAAACCAGTTTGAACACCGATATCGGTTTAGTGTTCACCACATCAAACTCATATACCAATTGTCTCCATGTGCCTCCTTGTCACTCTTCGTTGCATCTTGAAACTAGTAACAATGGAATTGACCAAAATCAATTGTCATCCTGCATATATCGGTTGTCTACATATACCAGTTTAAACACGTCTACATATACCAGTTTAAACACCTTCATACCGGTTGGACATACTCTATACAAATGATATCGGTTTGCAATATGAAGACTTAGGAGTAGTACCGGTTTGACTTAACTAAGATGACTATGACAATATGAACATGTGTGTGTGAGTATATGTGCCATCAATGACAACACATAAAGACACCCAATACAAAAATCATCATCAAGCCACCACTCATTACCTTAAAACAAGTCACTAGAGGAGTACATCCCACATCATTTTTCGTAAACAATCTGTAATGATTATTACAAAAACTATCACTTTCTCCAAACCTTTACCAAAATCCTTGCCAAGAATAAGAAACACATTTGGAGAAAAGGACTCACTCCAACATTTATAAATAATGCTTAAAAATCTTTTGAAACCAACTCCTATATTAGCTACCTAGTCAACCACAGCATTACCCTTCTTACTAATGTGATTGTAAGTAGTCTTACCAAACGACTTGTCTAGCACCTTGGTCTCAAAAATGAGAGTCTCTAGGAGAAATTATTGTAGTTCCCACCCTTAATAACATAAATAACAATTTTAGAGTCCCTTTCCACTTATAAGAGCTTCCTACCCTTCTCCTTTACAATTCTTAAACCCCATAATAAGGATTTGTCTTCAACCATATTGGTTGAGTCAATCTTGAAAAACTATGCACCATGATGCAAATTCATTACCCATGAACTAATATAAAGACACAACTCTTTCCTCTCCCACAACACCATGGTCTCCTTTAACACCATCAAAATTAGATTTTATCCATCCCTGGTCACAATAAGACCACCTAATAAGATTGTTTATCTTAAAGGTCATATTGATAGAGCAATCCAACAAGAGACACTTAGGGAAATATAAAGCAATTCCCTTTCTACCATTCTAAGAGTCCAATCAACATAAATTTGAGAGTTTTATATATTTAAGTACTTTTATTATAAAATAAAGTCAAAATTTTAAGAAAAATGCATCACATAAACCAAAAAAAAAATTACACAAACTATAAAAAAAAAAGAATATATATATAACATTTGAAAGACAACAATCACAAAATATTTGGCAAACAAGCACTTGTTGACTGTCAAAATTAGGCCACCGAAATTTCATGGTCGACAAAAAGGGGTTCGAATG
This sequence comes from Cryptomeria japonica, assembly GCF_030272615.1. Lineage (NCBI taxonomy): Eukaryota > Viridiplantae > Streptophyta > Pinopsida > Cupressales > Cupressaceae > Cryptomeria > Cryptomeria japonica. The sequence continues at coordinate 615,516,200 of NC_081406.1, read as the reverse complement.
GCATAAGAAGTTTGCGGGGCTGTTCCGCCCCACAACGTGGCGCTAGCTCCGAAAGAGGATGTGCAGGATAGCTTCTGCCGGATCACTTGCACGGTTTACCCCTTTTTCTCTCAACTGCGCACCACTCAAAATTTCTATTGCTACTAGTTGATTTCGCCTTTTATGAGCTTTACCCTTTTTGTGGGGAGGAGTACAATGGTGGGTTAAAGCCTAATCAGTTCACTTTCCCTGAAATCTATACACCATTCACACATTCTGCGAGATGTTGAGGGCCTGGAAGGGCACTGTTAGATTGCAGGGCTGCTGAAATTGTGAACTTCTGTTGAGGAATGGATGCTTCAGAAGCTGCGAGGCCGTCCATCTCTTGCCTGCATCCTTTTGAAGACAACATCTGATAAAACTCTGGAACTCTGCAGATGCACTGGCGGGCGCAGAGGGCGGGTCTCCAAAACATATGGCACACATCAGTGCAGGCCAATCCGGCTGCTCTCCGGCTGCTACAAATGGGAAATGCCCCACATAACATTCCAACAGTGTCAATCCTAAGCTCCAGATATCCCCTGCATACCCATTATATCTTCCACCATAGCTCTGTGGATCGAATCTCTCGGGGCTCATGTAAGCACATGTTCCCACATAAGAATTGCAGCAGGAATCTATGTTGTGTGATACAATCCTGCTAACCCCAAAGTCTGCAATTTTAATTCGCTGGGAATTCTTGCTAATCAAGAGATTGGCGGGCTTGATGTCTCTGTGAACAATCCGCTCTTTATGAAGGTATTTCAATCCCTCCAATACTTGCCGAGCAACCTTTGCCAGGGAGGACTCACTCATCCTTGTCTTGTGCTTTAACACATCCGCAAGGGAGCCTCCATCCATGTATTCCAGCACAAAATTAATGTTCCCTCCCTCGTGGAAGACACCCTCACATTTGACAATGTAAGGAGAATCAACTTTCCTGAGGATGTCCATCTCCCTGGTGATGTGGGAAGTGAGGGAAGAATCATGCTCCAGTCGGATAACTTTTAGGGCATAGCAAGTGGAGGATTTGGGGTGGAGGACCTTGTACACTATGCCTCCGCTACCATGCCCGAGCTTTCCCAGTCTTTCCAAATCAGAGAGCTTCTCTACGCCCTGTCTTGAAGATAACTGCGGCGGCTCTGGAAGAGGCAGAGGGAGAGGGAGAGGCAGAGAGAGAGGCAGACGCAGAGGCGCTCTTTGGTGTTGTGGAGGGATTGGAAGTTTCAATCCTAACCGTTTCTTTGATGCCATTGTAGTAAAACTGATTCTTATCGTTTATCAGAGATGGATAAAACTAGTTGGGATTCAGTGCTGGCGAGACAAATTGTAGGAGGGACGTTATTATAAAGATGAGAGGCAGGGGAGCGTCCTTGTTTCCCTAAACAGAAAGAGGAGGAAGCGCCGACGAAGCAGCCGATGAATGATTTCCCATTCGCAAGTAGCTCGTGTAAAGTGTTTTGGCCGTTGGAAATTGAAGTTCGGAGAAAGAAAAATGAGTTCGTGGGGAGTAGATGCATTTTCCGCGTGCAAATATGATGATAAGCCTGATTTAACATTTCTTTTTGCAGAAAGTATCGATTGATTGCATGGGTTTTTTTAGGAAAGTGTGGGGTCCGTGTGTGAGTTATCTAGTAAAATTGTAAAATTGTACAAGTCAAAGTGACATTAAAATGTCTTTAAATAAAAATCTCTTTTTGAAACAATTTGATATGGGAATAGTAAATGGATTTCAGCTTTTGTGGAGGTGTTATTTTATTACTCCAACTAAAATAAAACCCTCCCTACTTGTCTCCATCTAGATTCGCAGCTTTTTGCATGTAAAACTTTAATGGATTTGTATTCTTAGTATTTAGTATTTTAGAAGAACATTTATTTTACAGATGATTCTCTTCTATTACAAGATATCTCTCAGCATATTTTACATATATTTTTTAAATATAAGTATACTAATTATAATTTTATTTACATGTGTGAGTTGAGTACAATTGCATTCATAAATGGATACAAAAAATGTTCGTCAATAAAAAATATAAGTATTTAATTTGACTTGTTTGTGATACTTAAATGCATGAAAAGTGAAAAAAAAAAATTGTATAAGATAGGTGATCAAAATGTGGGGGATGACATAAAAAGGGCACCTAGATAAAGGAAGCCCAAAATTTTAACTTCAATAAAGTATGGGTGGAAATAATGAGGCATTTGCATAAGGGATGGTTTAAGTCCCCAATCCAAAAAACTTAAACAAATTTATAATAACAAAGGAATAGGATGTCCATTTGGACATGGAAGGGTTATACTAGGAAGGGGAAGCCCAACAGCTTGGCATAAAAGAAAGACTTCGGCATTTTCGTGCAATTGTTTAAGGAATGGAGCTCAAGAATACCAATGAAATAGTATTGGGAAAAAAACAAGTCTAAAAATCGAGAGCTTAATTTTTTTTCTAAGGAATTAGGTTAGGATGTTGGATTTTAGATGGGTGGTATGAAGGCAAGGGAGAGGTCAATAGTTTGAAACTCTCACAAAAAAAAAAGACAACGAATAAAAAATGTTGAAATATTGAATTTTACTAGTTTATGCAAATTTTGACAATAGAAGGACATTTAAGCAAAATACAAAGATGAAAACCCATATAATTATTTTTTACATCAATTTTAAACTAAGGGCAATAAAAAGCCTAAGTCCTCAAACAAATTGGGACTCAATGAAAATTTTGACGCTAAAAATTCGGGATTCAATAAGTTAAATTTTGCAAAATGTGATTGGGTTTTACTTTAAAAATGTGCATTCCATTTCTTTTGGTTACTATTGTGAATGGATGACAAGGCCTTTTTGTTTTTTATCTTCACAAAACAAAACCACATTTTATAGGCCATAAAACGTGATCATGATATTTATACTTTTTAATAACGTGGGTACATCATAACTAAAAATATTTGTAAATTGTTGATCTTTTGTTATTCAATTGGATGACATGGTCTTTTTGTTTTTTATCTTTGCAAAACAAAATCAAATTTTATAGAGCATGATATTTATACTTTTTAATAACGTGGGTGCATTATAGCCACAATGATTCATTTAGACACTTTTTTTTGTTTGAAGTGTTTCTCTTTTGTAATTATTTCTACTTTTCAATAAAATAAGTATATCACATGACTAAAACTATTTGTGAAATGTTAGTCTTTTGTTATTTTATTTGATAATTAAAATTGCTACATTTGTATATGTCACATTATGTCAGATGTTGCATTATTTATGAAACATGAAAAAGATGAGAAGGCCTCAATAGTAGATGACAAGGGCAGACAACTAAGTTTATTCAAATCCATCGAGAGTTTTCTATGCCTTCCATGAAATATCATTAAAGTCTATAGAGTGATTGTAAAAGTTAACTAGACACCATTGATCATGGTATATTGTGCATCACTCATGAGCTCATGAGTGTCACCTCAATTCCAATTTTAGTGGGTCCACTATTAATATATACTAAGCCATTTATAAATTCAAACCCAAGCACCAATGGCATAAGGATTATAAATTCCACCATAGCTCCATGGATCGAATATCAGGGAGCTCATATAGGGATTCATGGTGTGTGGTAGAATCATGTTCACCCCAAAGTCTACAATCCCGATTTGTTGGGAATTCTTGCTAATCAAGAGATTGGAGGGCTTAATGTCTTTCTCACTTTAAAGTAATTTCATCCTTCCATCATTTGGTGTGCAACTTTAGTCAAAAAGGACTTGTTTATTTTCTCTTATATGCTAAACAAATCAACAAGGGAGCCCCCATCCATGGTGTATTTCAGCACAAATTTAATGGTCCTTCCATGGGTAGGAAAATACCCTCACATGTGACAATGGAGGATCAATTTTCCAAAGATGTACATCTCTCTGGTGATGTGGGAAGTGAGGGATGAGCCATAGTAGGAAGGGGATTTGGTGTGGAGGGTCTTCTACATAGTGGCCTAACCATCCCACTCTTTACGGATCTCACAACTTTTCTTGCTCCATGTGGAAGGTGCCTACAATGGTTTTAGAAAAGGGAGAGGTAGAGGTTCTCTTTTAAGCTTCAAAATCAGATTCCTTACTCTTTCTTTGATGCTAAGGATTTTTCTCTTCTACTAGATCCTAAATAATTTATCAAATTTCAACAATTTTTTTTGTAGTCTTTGTATGCGACTTGAGTACATATAGCTATTGTTCTGGCTTCTAGGTAGTAATAACGCATGTTATGGGATATGTTATACATATAAGGGTCAAAAAGCGGTCACTTCAAAGTATCGCCTAATACCTACTTAAAGATGCCATGAAAATCATGCAAGTTTGAAATTGCCAATACTTATGCACAAATGCCCCAATAATCATGCATTATGGGTACCAATAATGGTGCACAAATGGACCAATTATAATCCAAAAATGCTAACTACAAGGGGTAAATGGGTGGCTATTATTTCTTGTGAAATTTATTAATAAGCTTTTAGTTAATTATTTTTTTGTTTTCTTTAAAGTTAGTAATTGGGGCTTTGGGAGAGTAAGGAGTGAACGGTGATTGGAAAATGACTGATAACTTATGGTATTCCCCTAGCACAGTATATCAAAGTGTTTAACCCATTGGGGTGAGCATGATGAAAAAGACTACCTAAGGACAACAATTAAGCACAAGGCCAAACTTCTAGTAAACTCAAATTTGAATAGGGTCCCACCATCTTAGATGTGATGTTATGGGACTTTTTCCCCAAAGCAAAAAAAATTAATGAAAAGTATTTTAAAAAGAAAGAAATAATCATGTTTAAAAGATGATAATTAAAACCCTCACGAAAGGGTGTGATGGTTTGAAAAACCAACCCTTGTGGCTTATATAATTCAATTTTATAAGAATTAGAAAAAGGGGAAGGGCTGGAGGGATGCACAGAGAATGATACAAGAGAGGGATAAATTGAAAGGAGCAGAAGAGAGGGAATAGTTAAGGTCTGGTGGTTGGGCATTGGGCATTGGAGAAGGGGCATACAATATGTGTCCACCTCGGGGTACATCGTATACTCGAGAGTGTCCTAGCCAAGGCTATGTTTATCTCATATCCTGAAGGCATGTGGGGTTCTGTGTATGAACTGTGTCCTCCTGGAGTGCTTCCTTGCCTGGAAACCCTAGGCCTCTAACTAATCCTATGCGTGCGAGAAAAGCGGCCTCTCCGTGATTTACAAATATGTAAATTAATCAATTTTATTTATAGTCATTGCTCTAAATGTTTTATTGCTGCAAAATATTATTATCAATGATTTATTATTCAATTATTAGTGTATATTAATATTTATAAAAGTTCATTATTAATATATTTGTTGTATAAATGTTTCGAATGCTTATTCAATACAAATTTATGAGTAATTGGTTTATAATTATCATGAATAATTACTTTGAAACTACATTAAATATTGCGTAAATACTTTATAATAAATAGTAAATTAATCACTTTACTATTAAACTATTTATCTTAGGTAAAAATATTAATTACATTAGGTTTAATATTTGATTTATTTAATTCCTTGCTAATACTTAATGAACCGTAGAAGAAAAGTACATTTCATGTGAGATGAGTAGATGGATAGTCTCTAAGGAGGAGTGGGAGGAAAGAACTTGCCTTTTCTGTAATAAAGAGGTGGTGAAAATTGAATGTTACTTCATCTTTGAGTGTGCATCATATGAGGATATTTGTACACAATATAAGGATAATTTGAAGGTGAGTCGTCTAAATGAGCTAGCTATTTGAGGAGGCAAGATTTTACAAAACCATAGGCTTCTTGATCAAGATCCACAATAGGATAGTTGATAATGAAAAGAACCTAAAAATTGTTAACGATGTTGCTCATGGTCACATAAACTAATGGTCTTGTGGACATCATTAAAAATCCTTTATTGATTCATTTTGTTATTGTAGCATCATAAAATTGCATCCTTGCAATTTTCGACCACATTTGGGCCTTCACATTGGCAAAGTGAATCCTTAAGCCTTACTGGAGACCCAAGACATGCTCATACCTCCCGCAACATGCATTTCCTTGCACCCCGCACTGCTTGTTCCTGCAATCTGTCCTAGATTAGGGTAGGATAGGGGTGTGGCACCCCTGTCCTTGCCTAATTTTGGATCCCCTCCACTTAAGTCCATCATTGGGCTTGTCAAATGAGAAGCGAGAAATTTTTTCCCTATGTCAGTCTAAGACGAAAAATCAGTCAACTAACCCTAATTGACGAATATATAAGAGGTATTTTCCCCTCCTATTTGCATAAGTCAATAAGGCATACATAAGTTCAATAAGTGAAAATTGTGATCCTAAGAGAAATCAAGCATTCAAGCATTCAAGCATTCAAGTGTCCATTCAAGTATCCATTGAGAATCTCAAGTCTCCTTTCAAGGCTAAGTGTTGCATTCAAGTCAAGGATTCAACCATTGAAGTGGAGATCTCTTTTGACATTCAATTCTACATATCCTTTCAAACAACTCTATCAACATTTCAATTGCATCCTCTCTTGAGGTAAATTCTACTTCAGTCATTTCCTTTAATTTACTTGCAAGTATTTTTCATCATTTGGTTAATTCCAAAATGAGGTTTGAACTAAAGGCAAACCCCCAATCCCAACAACATTTCCTCTCTTTTCTATGTGTAGGTTGCAAGTGCGTAGCTGTAATTGCAGGTTTAGGCTCCATTTTCAGAGACAAAAAAAACCTTTTCAACGTGCGGATTTGTCAGAGGACCAAGTACACTTTCAACTCGGTCCCGACAAATTTTGCTCAAATTTACAGGGGAGCTTCGTCTCGGCATTTTACTGCTAATTCCATGTGCACAGCTTCATCCCGCATTTCTATCTCAAGTTATAATCATTTCTTTACCATCTTTACACTTAGTCTCAAATTGCTTAATTCAACTTGTCCATTCTAAAAGAGGGGTTGCTTTACATTTCAAATTCATTGTCAATTCACTTAGCATTCAATCTCTTTCCATTGATATTGGATCTAGTGAATTCAACCCCCCTCTTTTAATGTAATGTGTGTGAGAGGTTGAAGAGGATCCTTTGTGAAACTTTCACTCCTTTCTTGAGAAGGGTAAAGCTTTCCACTTGATCTCCTCATCACCCCCCTTTTTCCCCATTACAATTATCATACAAATTTGCGCTCTTCTTGAGCATATGCATTAAACATTGCAATTGAAGAGTTTATCAAAATTATAAATATTTGTTTAAAAATAAGATTATTTTTTTATTGACCATTTCGAATAGCAAAGGACATTTTATCCTATTTCTTGTATTGGGAAGATGCATAATGAATGCATAATTTAGATATAATTATAAGGAAAAAAATTACAAATATGTAGACCTATTGAATATATGATTCAAGGATATGACATGTTCAAGAGGTATGAGTTCAATTCTCAATTACTCAAAATCAAGAGGTGAATTAATCAATCTAACTATGATAGAGATGACATCTAACTACCACTAATCAATGATCAATGAGGCAATAGTGACACTTATGTACATTAAGACAAGATGTACATGTGATCACTTAAGATGGGTACTATCCTAAGTAAAGTGAAATGTCTAGATATAAATAGAATGAAATGTTAGTTGATCATAAATAATGTTATTACTCTTCTTTTTCTTTCTTTCTTGGCATAAGTAAATTGTATTTCATAAGAATCATTTGAATGCATGCATAAATAAAGAGCTCTATGCTTAAATACATAGGATATACAACTTGAGGTACTACTATAGTAACACAAATATACTCATAAAAACTATTAAAATAGTATTTTTTTAATGGGCCATTTGAGGATTATTTTGCTGAGGAATGTAAGGATGCAAACAAGATATTGACATGCAAACAACTCTGAAAACCTTAAAAGCCAAACAATATAATAGAGATGTAAGATATGATATAAACCCAAAAAAATATCTAGAAGAAAAGAGGACCACACAATGAAGCACAAAATTCAAAAGAAGGTATACCAATAAAGTATAATCAACGAAGCCCCGAACCCTAGTGAGTTCTACGAAGTAAAATATGCATTTAAAAAAATTAAATTTAAAAAATCTAGTAAAAATTGGTTTAAACCTTATGTCATGTAGGAATGTTGGGCTTACCAATTTATGTAATGAAAATAAAATGCTTTTAAAATAATTTACCTAGGATAAATAATTAAATAAAAACAGACCCTAAAGGTAGGACTAGAATAATAAATGCAAAATTAAATTTATGAAATTTAAATAAATTATTGATGATACTTGGATAAAATTCTAATGATAAAATATCTTGTCAAAAGATGTCAGATATTGATTCACCAATGTGTTTGTTTAATTGATCTAGCACAGTGAACTTGTCCTAGACTGAAATAAGTGAGCTAAGAAGGAATGCACAACTATACATTTGCCTCAACTTGTATTTGTATTTAAGGTGGGGGTGGTGCTCATAGACACAATTTAGGAATTTGTTAAGTGAGGCTCCCTAGACAAATTGATTCAACAACATTGTTCCAAAATTAAAAGACAACAAATAATTGTGTACTCTTCCTACAATGATGTATGTTGATATATCCTCTAATAATGTGATCAAATCCAAAATGATTCTACTATCATGACATGCAAATATATTAGAGCTTTCATTATACATATAATTTAAAATGGTTAATGAATATTCTTAGATATAACAACATGGCATATAATCACAATGGCTAGTGAAAAGGATCAACAAAGTTTAAATTTCAAATTAAAAAAAATCAAGTTTCAAATTTGTGGAATTAAAAATCACCTCAATCAATTTTACAATTACATGATGATGCAAAGTGACAAATAAAAAATTTGGGGGATGAAATTGGTTTCCTTGGATGAGCACTGATACAATCAAATTAACTTATACACTAGTTATTCATAAAGGATACTAATTAAAATGAATTTAAAATATTAAAAAATGTGAATATATAATTTCAACAATACAAATATGTTTGCTAATTTTAATAAGATAGAAATCTAAATTTATAATAAATAAATCAATTTTTTATTTTTTGGAAAAAGAAGGAAAAAATTACCAGACAACTCATCAACAAATCAGCAATGGAGAGAGTTGTTCATAAGCAACTACAACGACATGTACAATTGTAGAGTAACAAACAACTTAAAAACATAGTTCCATATTACTACTTCTAGACCAATATACACACATAAAGACAAACGTGTCTATTCTGGCTTCAAAATGACATTACAAATTGACTAATACGTGTGTTAGTCGCACGTTTTACACCATCGATTTTGCAATAAACGACTGTGATTGACTAACACGTCGCTATCACGCTGTACAAAAGGTCGGTTTTGGAGCCAATAGCTTCACCGAAGCTATTCTGACTCCAAAACAGACCTTTCGTACCGCGTGATAGCAAAGCTATTCTAGCTCCAAAATAGACCTTTCGTACAACGTGATAGCGACGTGTTAGTCAATTGCAGCCGTTTATTACAAAATCGATGGTGTAAAACGCGCGACTAACACGCGTGTTAGTCAATCCGTACTGTCATTTTAGACCCAGAAGAAACGCGTCCGAATAGCTTCGGCCCATAAAGACCTCATAAGAACATAAGAAAAAACCATCAAAATATTATAAATTGTAAAGTTTTTATATTTGTTTACATGAAAACAAGTTGGGATTCTTACTAATGATTCTTCTTGTTTATCAAGATGGAGAAAACAGGTTGGGATTCGGTGCTGCGGAGAAAGATTGTGGGAGCAAGGTATTATAGAGATGAGAGGCAGGGAAGTTAAATAGTTTCCCGATTTAACATTTGTTTTTGCAGAATGTACCGATTGATTAATTGCATGGGTTTTTAGAATGGTGTTGTAGTTTTAGTCACGTGTGTGAGTTAATTATTAAGAATGGTATCATGTTATTGAGCACGTGTGTAAGTTATCTATTAAGCTTGTATAAGATAACGTGATCAAGAATGGTATTGTGTTTTCAGTTATGATAAATGGATGATAAAAAATATTCATTTATTTGATTAAAAGTCATTATAGTATGTCAAAATTGTCAAATCTGAGTATTTTGTTATCATACAAAGTTAACGCTTTTTCTTAACGTTTGGACAATAATAAAAATTAGTTGATAAGAGTTTATCCCCTTTCAATATTTTAAATAGTATTTGTATTAATGATATCAACTTTTCACAATCCATTAAAGTTGTTCTATAGTGTCAATGAATTTTTATCTACGTTTTGGATCACGCTCCATGATCCAACGTGAAGATGAAGAGTGCTAGAGGAGAAAAAATTAATTTGTTGTAGACCAAGATACTAAAAAGAGTAGAGTAGGAGAAAGAGAGATGGTGTAGGTCCAGCACAAGGATCAAGGAACACCTAAAAGATTAAGGAGAAAGAAAAGGAGGTGAAAGATTATAAGAAGGAAATAAAATTTGAAGAAAAATAAGGATAAAAGATAAGAAATTAATAATATATAAAATGAAATTAAATAATACATAAATAAAATAATCAACGAGACAAAAAATAAATTGGTTGACATATTAATTTTTTTTTCTTTTGAAGAGGTGCAATGGATGTATTATTTAGATGTAATGAATGTTAAGTTGATTATTTATATTTTTGATAAATGAAATTATTATTCATGAAATATGCTTAAATAAAATTGAATTGAGGAGAGGTGGCTAGAGATAGATGTAAGGTGGGATGGAGAGAGAGCTTGAGAGGGAGAGTAGGAGGGGACGTATAGAGGGAGGGGGAGAGAGTAGGGATTGAGAGGTTGACTAAAGGGGATGAGGAGAGGTGGCTAGAGATAGATGTAAGGTGGGAGGGAGAGAGATCCCAAGAGGGAGAGTAGGAGGGGAGAGATAAAGAGAGATGCATGTATAGTAGGATAGTATGAGAGGAGGAATGTTGGGAGGAAGGGAACTCGAATCCAAAGGTACTAGGTAGAGAGAGACAAAGAAAGATAAGGTGGGAGACATAAAGGGAGGAAGTGAGAGATTTTTATCTAGGTAGGGTGTGTGTGTGTGGAGAGAGAGAGAGAGAGAGGAGACTCTATTGTCATGTGCTTCTGAGAGGAGAAGCAATGTGTTGGGTTCTTAGATGAATTGCTTACAATAAAATTCACTTAATTGTTTGTAATATTTAACTCCGCCTCACACTCTTGCCCACTTGGGTCTTGCAACACCATATGATAATCTTTCTGATATATGAACTATGAAACAAATGCTAGAGTAATGCACTACACAAAACACATACACAATTTACTTGAAGAAGTTGTAAATAATGTGTATGAAACTTTCAAAAAAATCAAGGAAGACTAGGAGAAGGTGAGCAAGAAATAAAAATCAAGACAAACTAGAAAGGGTGATTGAGACATGAGAGAGAGAGAAGGTAAAGATAGATGTAGGTAAGGTGGGAGGGATAAAGTGAGATATAGATAGAAAGAGGTTAAGAGAGGAGATACATATCTAAGTAGAGAGGGAAGGGGGGGAGGTAGAGAGAAGAGGAGAGGGAGAGTAGGATAATAAGAGAGGGAGGTTTAGAGGGAGGTAGATCAAGGTTTGAAGGCACTAGGTAGAGAGAGAACATGGATTGAGAGGTTAAGTGAAGGGTATGGTGAGAGGTGGTTATCTAGATAGGCATAGGGTGAGAAGGAGGGAGATCCTAAGAGGGAGAGTGGGAGAGAAGGGGGATTAAGAGGTTAACTAAAGGGGATGAGGAGAGATGCAATGATAACTTTAAGATGCCCCTCTCAAAAAATTGTATAAAATCTTGGCAAATATTTAATTTTTTAAAAAAATAATAATAATTTTTATTGGCTAATTTTTCCTTTTTTAAAAGAAGGGCGAGTGCACCAAGATGGGGGACCAAAAAGGTGCCAAATTTTTTTTGCCCCAATCAAGCCCTTTGGCGCCAAATAAGGCATGTGCCCTATTTGGCGTGCCGAACCTAAGGTTTGGGCATGCCAAATTTATTTGGTGCGCGCCAAATAGGGTGCATGCCAAATAAGGCAAGCGCCAAATTTGGCATGCTCTAAATGCATTTGCATTTTGACAAGTGCATTTTCAATTTGGAAATCGAAATTTGTCCTTCTCTTCCAACTTCTTTCTCTTTGAATATATATATAAAATATACTTATACTTTAAGTTATATTTTATGTATATATTGTCAGGATGTTGGAGAGTGGTTCCAGATCTCTAGGAGTTATAATGAAGATTCTAGTTTTTAGAGTATTCATATAATTTTCAGACATTCAAATTTCAGTAATCAACATGCTCATATCAGCATTCTCTCTCTCTCTTGTCTCTCCTTCTCTTTCCCTATATTCCTCCCCTCTCTCTTCCTCAACCTCTCTCTCTCTCTAAGGTATCTACCTATCTTTCCCTCCCTCCCTCTCTTGCACTTGGGCTTTCTCTCTCTCCAGTCTCTCCCTCAACCCCTACCTTCCTTCCTCTCTCTCTTTCTCACTCTCTCCCTCCATCCTTCTCTTCACCTCTCTCTCTCTCTCTATCTCCCTCTTTGTGGTTGATGGTGTAGTGTCATAAATTTTACACCCTTGCTAGGGTGGTACAATTTCACACTTAGGTCAGCACCCGCCTTAGTGTGTCTTGCATCTTGCATTTCTAATTTCTCTTCAAGCATTTAATTAATTAATTAAATTAAATATAAAGTCATGTTTCATCACTTAACATGTTATAAACTTGGTCCCTTTACCCTAAGCGTGCCCCTTTTCATTTTATTCTTTCAATAAATCATTTAATTATAAACCCTAATTTTGTCCTATTTTGACCTTTAAGGTCCGATTTCGCATATCAAAACACCTCGAAATTAGCTATAACTTAGGGATTCACTCTAATATCATCATATCTAACAGCTTTGAAAATTTGGTGAAAATTTGGTCGGACCGTGGTGGGAGTGCACATGGTCCTCAACTTTTTTCCTAAAATTTTGGGAGCATAATTCTATGATATTATAATGCTTAACCCCAAAATATTGGTGGGAAATTCAATTCCTAGGTTGGCCTAAAGATGGAATCAAGTCAAAATTAAGATCCAGGGTTTCATACATAAGAGCTCTCTTTCTTCATTTGAAGGGATTGGATCTAAGAGTAGGTTTTTGGAGCACAAGGAGCCTTCTATGTAGTGAAAGAGAAGCCTATGTGGAGTCTTCAACAAAATTCAACAAAATTCATCAAGCATTTGTCAAGCATTCATCATCAATTAGGAGCCTTGAAGACATTGAAGAGTAATAGGAGATCTAGTGGCAATATCTCTCCCTTGGGGATTGGTATGATTTCATGTTATTTTCATGTCTTTGTATGAGCTTCTTTACATAAATTTGCATATTTGCATTCATGCTTTAGATCATTTAGTATATTTGGTTTGAATCATTGTCATTTACATTCACATTTCTCTTTAGGGTTTACTCTCATGCGTAGGGTAGCTCTAGTTTCTTTCATTTTAGGATCTTGCATACACACAAGGTTCTAGCACACACATTTTCAGTACACTATCCGCTATTTATGGAGGTGGAAATCACCAACATAGGGGTTTGATTGAGGCAAAACCCTATATAGCCACCCAAACCTTCCCTTTTCAGTTGCAGATGCAGAAACAGGCATCCAAAGGTAGTTTCAGATCAGGAAAAGACACTGGAACCAGCCAGAAGTCTCAAATTTGCTTAAAACTGTCAAGGAAAGGGGCATGGCGCCATGGTCCCTCCACTTTTCAATGATTTTTAGCAGGTTTCAGGTTCAGGATCCAGATTCCATCTCTCCAGTTACAAGTCTCTGTCAGATTCTTTGGGACAATGGCATGGCACCCTGGCCCTGGTTAGTTTGGCTCAGTTTGCAGCATCAGGTAGACATCCAAAATCCTCTCCCTTTCATTCTTTCATCATCTCGGTTTCAAATCTGTAAGTTTGTTCAATTTTAATTTCATTTGTGCTTCATTCTTTATCTTCGAGTCTAGTTGATCATTCAAACCCTAATTTTTCTCATCATTTGCAACAAGAGGAATAGAAACCCTAAGAGGTAATCCTTGGCTCTCTCTTTCTCACAAGAAGTATCCAAAGTGAGCTATCTCCCTAGGCTTTTTCGTATTCCCAATGTGTTGGCAAAAGTGGAATTAGGTCCTAGTCACCTAATCTCACTTTTCTTGTCTCCACAGATGGAAATAAAGGCAAATACTAGGGAGAGAGATAGAGAGAGAGGTCGATGGAATGAAAGGAAAATACCAAGGATAGATAGATCCCATGTGAGAGAGAGAGATTCAAAGTGAAAGAGAGAGGTGGGAGGAAGAAATAGGTTGAGGGAGAGACCTGAGAGAAAGAGAGAGAGAGAGAGGGAGGAAGGGATGGTGAAACAGTCATCGGTGAGGAGGGACCTCAAAGAGATCAATTTGTACCGGTCAACAAGATTAAACACAAAGATATGATGGAGGAAATGCAGAATAGGTTGTTTTATTGCATGAAAGTTGATTACATCCAACTGGTAATAACCGGGTTATAGTATACCGGCTTACAGGCCTGGTAGAACATACAGAATAGGTCACAACCTGGACCTTGAATCTTGAGATCTATCTTCTACACACAGTATAGCTACTTGATTATCTGATTGATTACACTCTAATGCGTAATTACAATTATATATATCAATCCAAAGGATCCAGTCGGCCCAAAAGGGATCAAAACCCAAAGAACAAGACCTAACCTGCAAAATAAACAAGGTCGACCTCCACCAAGAGATTCCTCTGAAAAATCCAAAGGATGAAATGTAGATCATGGGAAAAGGTCAGCCACATGCCAAGGATCATCAGAATCAATGCCCAAGGCTCCGCAAGCTTCGGAAAGGGGTTTTGGTAGATCACCCAAAATAGGTCCAGGCAATCGGTAACAAAGGACTATCAACCACTAATAGGAAATTGTCATGGAAACCAATAGCGATATCTTGCCGGAAAATGATCCAAATGCGATGTGGTCTGGAAGCAAGAAATATGATCAAGTCTTCAAGTAGAATCCAACTCCACAAGATCTGGTGAGCCAAAATTGGGACACACATAAAGGCAAACAGAAATTGCAAACAAAAAGGAAAATGTTTTTGGTTGATGCAAGATTGCTATGAACTAGGGATGCTCCTGCATTAGAGGGAGGAAGGGATGGGAAGAGGGAGCAATCGAATGGAGAGAGATATTAAATGAGAGAGAAGGAGGGGTTGATGAAGAGAGAGAGAGAGAGAGGAAGGCAATTTGATGAAAAGAGGGAGAGACTAAAGAGAGAGCCCAAGTGAGAGAGAGAGAGAGAGAGAGAGAGAGAGAGAGAGAGAGAGAGAGAGAGACCTGAGAGAGAGGGAGACCACTTGAGAGAGACAGAGACCACTTGAGAGAGATGGAGGTAGGAAGGGAGCCCAGATTGATGGAAAGAGGATATACTGGGAAGACAGCCTAAGTGGGAGAGGGGAAAGAAATAGAGAGGGGAAGGCAGGGGTTGATAAAAAGAGAGGGAGATACTCAAGAGAGAGAGATACCCCTGCGTTCCTCCCTCCCTCTCTCTCACTTGAGATCTCTCTCTCTCCCTCTCCCTCCCTCAACCCCTCCCTTCCTCCATCTCTCTCACTTCATCTCTCTCTCTCAATCCCTCCCTTTCTCTCACATGGGTTCTCTATCTCTAGTCTCTTCTTCTCTTTCCATCAACCTCTCTCTCTCAACCCTTCACTTCCTCCCCCCCTCTCTCTCTCTCACTTGGGCTCTTTCTCTAGTCTCTTACTCATTTTCTATCCCTTCCTCCCTCTCACGTAGGATCTATCTCTCTCTCTTAGGTTAGGCTTGGGAGGGAGAGATACTTGAGAGAGAAAGAAAGAGTGTTAGAGGGAAAGAGAGGAGAATTGAGAGAGAAAGAGAGGGAGAGAGGGAGAGAGAGATAGAGAGGGAGGGGGAGGGAAATAGTGGGAAGGAGAGAGGGTAAAATAGAGAGAATGGGAAAGAGACACCTGAGAGAGAGAAGGGGGAGGGAGAGAATAGGAGAGAGAGACACATGAGAGAAGGGGGAGAGAGAGAGAGAGATCTAGATAGAGGGTGAGATAATTGATAGAGAAAGAGAAAGAGATAGATGAGAAAACAAGAAAGGGAGTGGTGGGGAGAGAATGGAAGAGAGAGAGAGAGAGAGAGAGAGAGAGAGAGAGAGAGAGAGAGAGAGAGAGAGAGAGAGAGAGAGAGAGAGAGAGAGAGAGAATGGAGAGAATGGAGAGAATGGGAGAGAGACACCTAAGAGAGAGGGAAAGAGAGACACCAAAGAGAGAGATGGGGAGGGAGAGGGAGCGAATGGAGGGTGAGATAATTGATAGAGAAAGAGAAAAAGATAGATGAGAAAACAAGAAAGGGAGTGGTAGGGAGAGAATGGAAGAGAGAGAGAGAGAGAGAGAGAGAGAGAGAGAGAGAGAGAGAGAGAGAGAGAGAGAGAGAGAGAGAGAGAGAGAGAGAGAAGGGGGTTGGGAGGGAGAGAGGGAAACAGATAGAAACTTGAGGGAAAAAGAGAGTTAAAGGAAAAGAGAGAGAGTTGAGAGAGAAAGAGAAAGGGAGGGGGAAGGAGAGAATACACAAAATGGGATAGAGATAGAGACTTGAGGGAAAAAGAGAGTTAAAGGAAAAGAGAGAGACTTGAGAGAGAAAGAGAAAGGGAGGGGGAAGGAGAGAATCGACAAAATGGGAGAGAGAGAGAGAGAGAGAGAGAGGGGGGGGAGATGGGGAGGGAGAGAAAGGAAAGAATGGGAGAGAGAGACACATGAGAGAGAGGCACCTGAGAGAGAAAGAGAGAGATAGATAGAGATAGAGGGTGAGAGGGAGAAGGGGATTGAGAGGGAAAGAGAGTTAAAGGGAAAGAGGGAGAGACTTGAGAGAGAAAGAGAAAGGGAGGGGAGGGAGAGAATGGACAAAATGGGACAAAGACACTTGCAAGAGAGAGAGAGAGAGAGAGAGAGAGAGAGAGAGAGAGAGAGAGAGAGAGAGAGAGAGAGAGAGAGATATGGAAGGGAGGAAGAAGGTGTGTGTGTGTCAATGGGAGAGAAAGGAATAATAGAGAGAGAGGAATAATGTGTGTGTGTGTGGTAGATAGATAGAGAGAGGGAGTGGGGGAGTTATAGAGACACCTGAGAGGTGGATGGAGGGTATGTGTGAGAGAGAGAGACTTGAGAGAGAAATGAAGAGGGAGGGAGAGAATGGACATAATGGGACATAGACACTTGAGAGAGAGAGGGGGGGAAGGGGATGGAGAGAGTGAAATAGAGAAAGAGAGACATATAGAGAGACTTGAGAGGGAAATAGGGAAAGAGAGAGGGAGAGAGGGAAAGAGAGAGAGAGAGAGAGAGGGGGGGTTGTTGATGGAAAGAGAGGGAGAGACCTAAGAGAGAGGGAGACCACTTGAGAGAGATGGAGGTAGGAAGGGAGCCCAGATTGATGAAAAGAGGATATACTGGGAAGACAGCCTAAGTGAGAGAGGGGAAAGAAATAGAGAGGGGAAGGTAGGGGTTGAGAACAAGAGAGGGAGATACTTGAGAGAGAGAGATAGCCCTACGTTCCTCCCTCCCTCCCTCTCACTTGAGATCTCTCTCTCTCCCTATCCCTCCCTCAACCCCTCCCTTACTCCATCTCTCTCACTTCATCTCTCTCTCTCAACCCCTCCCTATCTCTCATATGGGTTCTCTCTATCTCTAGTCTCTTCTTCTCTTTCCATCAACCTCTCTCTCTCAAACCTTCACTTCCTCCCCCTCTCTCTCTCTCACTTGGGCTCTCTCTCTAGTCTCTTACTCATTTTCCATCCCTTCCTCCGTCTCACGTAGTATCTATCTCTCTCTCTTAGGTTAGGCTTGGGAGGGAGAGAGGGAAAGAGAGGGAGAGATACTTGAGAGAGAAAGAAAGAGTGTTAGTGGGAAAGAGAGAGAGAATTGAGAGAGAAAGAGAAAGGGAGAGAGGGAGAGAGATAGAGAAGGAAAAATAGAGAGAATGGGAAAGATACACCTGAGAGAGAGAGATATAGATAGAGGGTGAGATAATTGATAGAGAAAGAGAAAGAGATAGATGAGAAAACAAGAAAGGGAGTGGCAGGGAGAGAATGGAAGAGAGAGAGAGAGAGAGAGAGAGAGAGAGAGAGAGAGAGAGAGAGAGAGAGAGAGAGAGAGAGAGAGAGAGATAGAAACTTGAGGGAAAAAAAGAGTTAAAGGAAAAGAGAGAGAGTTGAGAGAGAAAGAGAAAGGGAGGGGGAATGAGAGAATACACAGAATGGGATAGAGATAGAGAATTGAGGGAAAAAGAGAGTTAAAGGAAAAGAGAGAGACTTGAGAGAGAAAGAGAAAGGGAGGGGGAAGGAGAGAATGGACAAAATGGGGGAGAGAGAGAGAGAGAGAGAGAGAGAGAGAGAGAGAGAGAGAGAGAGGGAGAGAGAGATGGGGAGGGAGAGAAAGGAAAGAATGGGAGAGAGAGACACCTGAGAGAGCGAGAGAGAGATAGATAGAGATAGAGGGTGAGAGGGAGAAGGGGACTGAGAGGGAAAGAGAGGGAGACTTTAGAAAGAAAGAGAGTTAAAGGGAAAGAGGGAGAGACTTGAGAGAGAAAGAGAAAGGGAGGGGGAGGGAGAGAATGGACAAAATGGGACAAAGACACTTGTGTGAGAGAGAGAGAGAAATAGAGATGGAAGGGAGGAAGAAGGTGTGTGTGTGTGTCAATGGGAGAGAAATGAATAATAGAGAGAGAGGAATAAAGTGTGTGTGTGGTAGATAGATAGAGAGAGGGAGCGGGGGAGTTATAGAGACACCTGAGAGGTGGATGGAGGGTCTATGAGAGAGAGAGAGAGACTTGAGAGAGAAAGGGAGAGGGAGGGAGAGAATGGACATAATGGGACATAGACACGAGAGAGAGAGAGAGAGGGGGGGAAGGGGATGGAGAGAGTGAAATAGAGAAAGAGAGACATATAGAGAGACTTGAGAGGGAAAGAGGGAAAGAGAGAGTGAGAGAGGGAAAGAGAGAGAGACTTGAGAGAGAAAGAGAGTTATAGGCAGAGAGAGAGAGAGAGAGAGATGGATGGGGAGGGAGAGAGGGAAAGAATGAGATAGAAATACCCAAGAGAGGGGGAGATATAGAGAGACCTGAGAGGTGGATGGAGGAATTGTGTGTGTGTGTGTGTGTGTTTGTGAGAGAGAGAGAGAGAGAGAGAGAGAGAGAGATGTGAGAGAGAAAGAGAAAGGGAGGGGGATGGAGAGAATGGAAAAAATGGGACAGAGACACCTAAGAGAGAGAGAGGGAAAGGAAAGGGGAAGGGGAGGGAGAGAGGGAAAGAGACACACATGGAGATACTTGAGACGGAAAGAGATAGGGGCAAAGGGAGGGGGAAGGGGAGGGAGAGAGCGAAAGAGAGAAAGAGAGAGATAGATAGAGACTTGAGAGGGAAAGAGGGAAAGAGAGATGGTGAGAGGGAGAGAGGGAAAAAGTGAAAGAGAGGGAGAGAGAGATGTGGAGGGAAAGAGAAAGGGATGGGGAGGGAAAGAATGGGATAGAGACACTTGAGAGAGAGAGACAGAGAGAGAGGGAGTGGGGGAGATATAGAGAGATCTAAGAGGTAGATGGAGGGATTGTGTGTGTGTGTGTGTGTGAGAGAGAGAGAGAGAGAGAGAGAGAGATGTGAGAGAAAGAGAAAGGGAGGGGGAGGGAGAGAAAGAGAAAGGGAGGGGGAGGGAGACACCTGCGATATATATATATATATATAGAGAGAGAGAGAGAGAGAGAGGGAAATAATGTGATACAGACACCTGAGAGAGGGGGAGAGAGAGGGAGTGGGAGAGATATAGAGAGACCTGAGAGGTGGATGGAGGGATTGTGTGTGTGTGTGTGTGTGTGTGTGTGTGTGTGTGTGAGAGAGAGAGAGAGAGGGATGGAATGATGTTAGAGTATTCAGGTATTTACTTGATTAATTAAACATTATTTGTTTAATCATTTAAGTTCCCTTTATCTCTTTTACACTTAAGCTAACTTTAGGTGCATATAATTAATTATTTTAATTAATTATTATGTGCAAATCTAGGTTTTCCCTTTTAGGGTTTCTTGACCTATTAAAGGTTGAGTTCTTTATTTTCATTGTATGAAGAAGGATTATTATTGACAATACATTTTTGGAGATTAATGAGCTCTCATCTTTTGGAGCATATTTTTCCTGTGTATTCTTTCCTTCTGTGATTTGCTTCATTGCTTCTCCTTGTAATAGGTTTTTCAGCTTGCAAAGATTATTTGGGCTCCTGTGGTGTATTTTCTCAACTCCTATATGGTATCAAAGCTTCAGATCTGCAGCTACTTGTTCTTATTTTGAGAATTTTTGGCTTTGGAAGCAGATCTGGGGTTTCAGGAATTTTTTATGTACCTAGGGTTTGACCTTTTTTTAGCACTTTGGGCCTAAACAGATCTCACCATCATGCTCAGAAGGCCCAAAAACCCCTATGGTCATATAAAATTTGACCTATTTTGGTTTCTGAGCCTCTGGGAGTATTTTTTTCTCCAGATCCAGGCCGTATGGCCCTGACATGCAGTTCGAGAAAAAAAAAATTAAAAAAAAATAAATTATTTTGCCTTTTTACGGCATGCAGGCCGAATTTTTGCTTTTTTATTAAAAAAAAAATCTCTTGAAAAAAAGCAAAAAAAAAAAGAGGGTTTGTTTCTGGGAAAAAGGTTTTTTTGGGGTCCCCACGGTACGCAGGGTACCGTGGGGCCCCTGCGTTGCTGCAGGCTGGTACGGCGCTGTCACCATCAGCTCAGGCTCCGCGCTGCCGGCTCCGGTCCCCTGCCTTCCTTTGGCCTCGACTTACCTTCCCGCTGGTTGTTCTTCCCCGGCCTCTTGCTGGCTCCCGGCCCCCACCGGCTCCTGGCTCCCATTGCCGCTGCCCGACCTCTCGCCGCCCAACCGGCCCGCCGCCACCTGCTGCCCCCGGCCTCCGCCTCCATGCGGCCCCCGCTACCTGAGGCCCTCAGCTCCCCGGCCGCCGCTCGGCCCGACCTCCCCTCCGTTGGCCGCCACTCAACTCCCCGGCTCGCCGCCCAAGCGACCACTACTCCACATTCAAGCACCGCTCCACCCGGGCTGCCACAGGAGCTACTCTCTGCCACCGGGCCACAACCGGAGCACCGCTCCCTGCCCTCCTCCACCCAAACAAGCCACCAGACTCCCTTTTTTGGTTTTTTCGGGGGGGGGTTTGGTTTTTTGGCCCTATCTTGGGCATACAGAGTCATTTTTTCAAAAACGAATAGGCGTTGGAAAGTTGGTTCTGAGCCCGACCTCATGGTGTTGGTAATTTTTTCTAATTTTTTTGTTTGACTATGTTTTTTTCCAGTCAAAGTGAGGTCTAGTTTTTGCACTCTAGGAGCCATAGAATGAGCATCCGACCTCTGTTTTTTGAAAACTTTATATTTTTGGAAAGCATGTGTTGTGTACTTTCCAGAAATCTAAGTTTAATTTCCAGATTTTTCTCCATGCATATTTTATTCATTTTTTTTCTTATCAGCAATCTGGTGGATATCGTGGTTGTTTCAGGTCTTGGGATGTTTTCTCTAAGTAAGGTGTCTCTATTTTGGTTCACGTTTCTATTTTCAGTCTTCTTATCATTGTAGCTTGTATTTATGCAAACACACTGAGATAAAGTGCCATCATGCAGTGTTTACTTGGAATCTTGCATATCTTGTGTCTTGTTGTACATGCACTATTGATCAAGTGCCATGAGGGGGTTGATGTTTGCCTATTATTTGCCATCTTCCTTTGTCCAGTGAGTGTTCCTTCCACGACATTTGCCTCATGATGATGTGTCTTAGCACCTTTGATGTTCTTGGTTCTTCATCATGCAATTGTTTTTGGCTGTCCTTTTCAGTGTTCCTGTCCCTCTCCCACTTCCGCATTATGGGGAGGTTTATCCTATTGGTTCTACCGCTTCCATGGTTCGATTGATCAGCTCTTCAGGCTTTGGTTTCTCATGCCATCTGTATCTTCGATTTCAGTTGTTTTTGTCTTGTTTGCCTCTTGATTCGAGTAGTGTCATTTGAGGGCACTCATGCAGATTACAGTCTTCTCTACCTGGTCATGTTCTAGTTCAGTGGATGTTCTTCAGATCAGCAGTTATTCTTCGACAGAGTTTGCAGGGTCTTCATGCTTCAGTGATATTCTTTTCCATCTCTTTTTGGAGTAGAGTTTTGTTCCCACGTAGTTTTCTCTATTTCTCCAGTTCATAGAGATTTCATTGTATTTGGGTCCCTGATCAGGCCTTGTTGCCGAGACCCATCTTTATTGCTTTCAGTAGTTGTTCTAGGTTTTAGCTTCTCCCTAAGTCTATCTTAAGGGGGGGTGTTAGAGTATTTAGGTATTTACTTGATTAATTAAACATTATTTGTTTAATTATTTAAGTTCCCTTTATCTCTTTTACACTTAAGCTAACTTAGGTGCATATAATTAATTATTATGTGCAAACCTAGGTTGTCCCTTTTAGGGTTTCTTGACCTATTAAAGGTTGAGTTCTTTCTTTTCATTGTATGAAGAAGGATTATTATTGACAATACATTTTTGGAGATTATTGAACTCTCATCTTTTGGAGCATATTTTTCCTATGTATTCTTTCCTTCTGTGATTTGCTTCATTGCTTCTCCTTGTTGTTAGGCCCAATATGGAAAGCTAATGTACTGAGAGGGGAGGGGTGAATCAGTACTCCAAAATTTTTCTTTTGTAATAACCTTACTGTTATACATAAACAGAATAGTGCAGTAACATAAAACAAAACTATAATCAACTGATAACATTCATACATGATTCACTCCATAACACATATATTTTGGTCATGCATAAACTCTTGGTTAGAGAGAAAAATTGCGGTGGGGATGGCACCCACAACTTCATTACTGCAATAATAAAGAGTGCTCGGTTAGAGCTACATTTGGCTATTTCTGATAGCTTACCCTGTTAGGAGTATTAAGATCAGTTAGATCTACCTTGCTAAAGGATTTTACAACACTATATAAGTGTAGCACCTGGTTAAAGGATTTACAATTTATAGACTTGTTTAGAGTCTTTTACCCTGTTAAAGGTTTCTCTTACAACTTCAAAATATTACAATAGAATAAATACAAATATCTACAACTTTACATCTGAAATGCTATAGCAGATTCTATGTGCTCAAAATAAGATTACCTTGCCTATAGCATACCTCGGTAACTCATAAAGTAACTCAGTAAACCCTTCTGTTTACTCTGTTCCTCGACTATTCTTTGATAACCTTCTCGGTGACCTTTGTGTCTCTATAACAGTCATAATGCCTTGTGATTTCTCATGTATCACATAAGTCTTGCTTCATATGCACATGCACACACATTTCTCACATTCACATCTATGTTTCTAACCCTAAATTCATGCTGTATAAATAGACTTCTTAAGTCGGTGATCTGATTCATTGCTTCGATCTTACAAACATGATTTCTCAAAAAAATAACCATGCAAAATATTTCATTGGTTAGATGACCTCAAAATTATACAAAATCTGTATGTGCAATTTCTAATGTGATAACGATTATGTGTGCCTCGATCTTGTAACACATTTTCATATGTGTGTCCAGGTTCAATGAATCTAGTAACACATTTCACTCAGTGTATATCAACTCGGTGTATTATCTTTACTGCTCGGTAGACAGCTCGGTGTATACTGGGCTTTGTGACTGTTTTCCTTCTGTAACCGACTAGACTGTACATACCGACTTCTCTGTGTGTACCGATTGCATGATTCGGTAATATTAACCGACTAGAATATAGAATGAATTTGTATATAAAACTAATGGCAATTTGATAAGTAGTAACAATCTCCCCTTTTGACATTAGTTGAGATGTTTGCCAAAACTACTTTCAAAGTCATTACTCAAAAATCTATATACATTACAAAACTAACTAAACATGCAGTATATACATTAGTCATTGAAATAGTATAATCAAATATACTCCCCTTATCAATATGCTATACAAAACTTTGTAATCATTGTTCTTTCCTTTGTTCATGCTCGGTTCACTACTCGGTATACTCCCCCTATATACTACACTCTGGTTGTTTGATTCTTTTAATACTATACACTCCTGAAGATATACTCTGATATACTCCCCCTTTTTGACAAACATCAAAATTTAGTTACCATTGGGAGGGGGCAGCTGATCAAAAATGGATTTGTACTTTGTCTGGGCATTGGTGAGGGCGACAAAAAGTGCATCCTTGACACTGTCCATTAAAGAATTTTGTGCATTAATATTAGCCAATAATGAAATTAAGCCATCTAAAGTGCTTCCTTCTTTTGTAGTAGAGAGAGAGGTGGCTCGGTTTAGCTGTTCTTGAACGGATGAAAGATGAGGAAGGAATAATGTTTGAAGTGTCATTATGTCCATCCTGATCTTGTGTTCATCATTCCTCAATTCCAATTGTTGAGCCATGAGCTATTGGAGTTTAGTATAAAAGTTCTGAATTGAATTTGACTCGGGGGTCAACTTATTTGAGAGATCGGTGATCTCTTTCTCAATTGCTTCTGTTTTATTCTTAATGTCCTTAAGAAATAAAGAAAATGTGCAAAGTTTCTGAAATAATGAAAGAATGTTCTTGAGTTGAGGGGACAACTCAGCAATAAATTTGACAAGTTTTACCTTGCCAACAGCAATTGATTTCTGTACTTTCTCTATCATTTTAGCAGTTAGCTCCTTGTCTTTTAGTTTGCTCAAGTATTCGGATGCATGTACACCAGATATCTCAATCTGATTGAGGAGTTCATCCAATTGAATATGGATGGCTGCATCGGTTGATACTGTAGCTGAGGGTAGCATATCTGATAGTAAGGTTTTTACCTTCTAAAGTACTTTATTCTTCCTCTGTATGGCCAGTTGCTTCTCTTGTTCGGCCTTTGCTTTGCACAATTCACCGAATTCATTGAGTGCTTGCCCTTTCAGTTTGGAGATGTCTACATTGGGCAACACTATCGGTTTTGATAAATCAATTTTGAAACTATGCTTTTTCAATTTCTTTTCTTTACCTTTCACCGGGTGAACCACTACTATAGCTTGAGAGGCTTGAGGACCCTCGGTAGGTTGCTCAGTAAAGACAACACTTTTGTCGGTTTCTTTAGCCTTGGTAGTGTCCTTCGGTGTCTCGGTGCTTGGTGTCTCAGCTGTAACATTTTTCATGCCAGAAGGTGCTTGAGAGGTTGGTTCTTGTGAAGTACCTTCTACTATAGACTTTTGACCTTCGGTGCCTTCTCCTGTAGCCTGAGGAGCTTCGATTGCAGCAAGTTGATTGATCGGTGGGTAAGGCTGAACTTGTTCCAAAACAGATTCACTTGAGACAAGTTTTGCATAAGCATTGCCTTCTATCATTTCTTGTTTAGGTGCCTCTGCATCCATGATATCTTCATCTATTTGAATGGTGTCTGCAGAGTCTTGCTCGGTGACATCAGGCTCTTGGTCGGTGACATCGACTATTTCCACTGTAGATTGCTCACCAGCATTCTTTCTTCGAAAGATGGTCTTCCATTGCTCCTTTGTTTCCTTCTCTACCTCTATATACAAGCCATTCATCAATTTCAAGGCCTTCTGTTTTACTGTAAATTGAGTTTGGCTATTTTTCAGATGTTCTTTTATTTCATCAACTGACATATCAGGAAAGAGATGCACCAAACTTCTTTCTCTGATTTGTTTCTCCGAGTCTAGGGCATATTGCCATCTGGTTTCAATATGTGCATATAATTCCTTAGGAATAGAATTACATACTTCTACTGGTACCACTCAGAATTTGAGAAGTGTACAAATGACAGCTTCTTCAATTTGCCTCTTTTCATCAGCTGATCTGGATTCATATTTAACAAATCTGAATCCACCAAATCCACCATATTCCTTTAGATTATTACAAAAAATTTCTACACTATGTACATCTACCTTCTTGCTTTTCACAATCTAAAATTTATTTGCATCTTCAGATTCGGTATCACTCAACTCTTTTGGCAAAATGAGTCTCCAAGTAGATTTCTTGTAAGTTCTAGTTACCTTAGGAATGACAATAATCTTTTGTTTCTTACTCGGTGATGTAGCAGATGCCCTTGTGTTAGGTCTCTTTGTTGGAGGGGTCGGTAGAGCCATTGAAGTGTCCTATTTCTTTCTTTTCAACACTTTTCCCTTAGGCAATTCAATGCTAAGTGTTATGGCTGCTTCTTGGGCTTCTGTCTCTGTAGCGTCCTAAAATTGCGACACTTGCAATTTCGACTGCATTTCGGTCTTCACGATGGCGACGCAACACGCAACCTGAATGGAGACCCCGAAACTTGCTCACGACACTGAAAACTGCATTTTTCAAGCACCCTGACCTAAACCTCCTTGCACCCTACTGTCCCGGGAGGTGGGACCAGAGCGCCCAGCGCCCTGGTCCCCAGGACCATGGCGCCCAGTGCCCTGGTCCCTGGGTCCTATTTTGGGCCCGGTCTCCTAAGGGGTCTCGGGTCTTTATGTTTGCAATTTGGAAATTAACTTTCCTGGTCAGCCTAAGGTCGGGAAAATCAGTCTATCAGCCCTAAATGACAAGTATATAAACTACATTTTTCTCTCTCATTTGGAGATGAGGAGGATATATGTATGCAAGCGTGGAAACTATACTTAAGCATTCAAGCATTCCTTCAAGCAATTGATCATTTCAAGTCTCCATTCAAGGCTAAGTGTTGCATTCAAGTCAAGGATTCAACCATTGAAGAGGAGATCACATACATGCTACAACAACATACAACATCTAAACCTTCACACATAAGGATACAAACATCCTTAGAACAAGGTATTAGTACTTGTTTTACAGTCATTTACATTTACAGCTCTTGCTCATTTCTTGGTTAATTCCAAAACCGGGGTTTGACCTAAAGGCAAACCCCTAATACCTAACCCCCCAATTGTCTTCGCTTTTCTGTGTGTAGGTTGCAGGTACGCGGCTGAAATTGAAGATCTGGAATCCTTGTGCAGAGACGAACAGATCCCCCTTCGTTTTGCGGATTTTTCGGAGGACCGTGGTGCCGGGCGCCATCGTCCCGACAACTTTTGCTCAAATTTGCAGGACAATGCCGTATCGACATTTTACTGCTAATTCCAGGTCCCCAGCTTCATACTGTATTCCTATCTCAGTTTATAAGCGAATCTTTATTACTTTCTATGCATGCTTAGCTTAATTCTTCTATCAACATTCTTTACAAAAGAGGGTAGCCTTGCTGTCTTAACCCTTGAAACACATTTAGCATCCAATCTTGCATTGCGTGGGATTGGATCTTGTGGGTTTCAACCCCTCTTTTGAATGTAAAGTCTCTCCCCTAAGTGAAAACCATCGAATCCTAGCGAACGTCCCTTCTCTCTCCTCGGAGTTGGAAGAGGGGAGAACAACTAGGGTTCGATCGCAATTTTCCGCTTTACATTTTGGTGAACCCGACGTGAACATCCTTTCTGATTTTTCATGCTTAGATCTGAAAAAATTGATTACATTTCCGTGTTTGATCTTTTGCAAAATTTTAGAGGTGATTGCATAAAAACCCTAAATTTTCTTTTTAGTAATTGAACTTGCGAAATGTCTAAATGTTAATGCCTATTTCAGATCTGCCCTTCTATTACAAATTTTCAATTCATATTTGTGCTTTAATTCTGAAAATTAAGTGGTTAAGTGTCAAAACCCTAATTTTTGAAACCCTCTTGATTCAACCTTTGTCCGACAATTTCACTGATCAAAACATCTCCAAATCAGCTGTAACTTTGGATTCCGCAATAAAATCACAATATCTTTCATCCCTGAAAATTTGGAAAAAAGTTGCGAGGACCGTGGCGCCGAGCGCCATCGTCCCCGACATTTTTTCCGAAATTTCGGGAGCGAGATCTTACTGTGTTTTTCTGCTAAAATTCAGAATTTTGGCTGATTTTATCAATTATAACACCTTCAAAATTACAGTCAAAGTTGGTCTTGTGATTGCTTGGATTAAGGCTTCTAAACATTTAAAAATCATTGAAATTGAAATTTTGTGTCAAAATTGTGTTCTTACTGTCCTAAATCTGAAAAGTGTGTTATCATTCATTAAAAATTTTAGTGCTTTATTCAAATTCTTGCAATTTGTGACTTTTGAAATTAAGTGCTTAATTACAACAACTTTGATTTCCGCTTTCAAAATTGAATTTTGTGTGAAATTGAGTCAATTTTCAAATTTCAAAATTTGCATTGCTCTTGACATTCCCTCTAAAATCATAAAATTCAAAATTTCAGTTTCCCTCTCTTTTTCAAAATTCAAATTTTGCATTTTTCGACAATCTTGGTAGGGTTCAGTTTCGAGATTGCAACTTTAATTTGGCCTATCTACAGATCGTAAAATCACTCAATTTTTTCAGATTAGCTCTAAAATCATCATACCTTTCATCCCTGCAAATTTCGAAAAAAGTTGCAAGGACCGTGTTGCACTCCGGGCGCCACGGTCCCGGACATTTTTTTCCGAAATTTCGGGAGACTGTTGTGATTGCATTTAACAGCTTAAATCCAGAAGATTGGCTGATTTTACTGAAAATTGCTACCTCTAAATTCAAAATCTTCTCTCTCTTTCTAGTGCATGAGTTTTACAACAATAAGCCCTACTTACACTATTCCCGTTAGACGAAGCCGTAGAATTAAGTCTTTCCGAGGCTTAACTATTGAGGAGATGGAACCTAATTTGAATGGCCTTTTTAATGAGGACATGGGTAATTCTTCTAATCCTCCTAATGATGAAGAAGCTCTCCATGAGGTTTCTGTAGAACAACTTTCGAAATTGGATAACCAATTTGACGATTTTCGACAATGGATGTCTCAAGAATACCCTGATAGTCAAGCTCTTCCTTTAATTGAGGGTCTAAAACGTATGCTTCAAAGTGATAAGAATGGAATTGATATTTTGCGTGGTATTGCACACATTGTGGATTCGAATGTGATGCCTATGAAGAGTTGTGCTGAAAATTTGGGTTATACACAACCTCCTACTCAAGTCAATCATTCTATTCCTTTGACAACTTCTATTGCTAGCATACCTACCTTTACATCAAACATAATGGCTACTTCTACACAAGACATTCCTCCTGTGATCACCAGTCATGGGGGCAACCCTTCTTCTTCAATTAACCCTCTTCCTTCATTCAATCCGACTTCTTCATTCATTCCTTCGATGAGTGTGCCTATTATATCACCACAAATGAACATGACGCAAGGGGGCAATTCATTCAACCATTCCATCCCTCCTTGTAGTGTTCCTCTTGTCCAATCATCTCCTATGACTGACTATCATAGGGTCCCACCACCTTACTCTTTACCTTCTTTCAATAACATAACACCTCCATCTCAATCTAACACATCTTCGACTGAAGCGACCATTAACAATCTTGCACAAACTGTCTCTTCTTTACAGCAACAAATTGCCTCTATGAATCAATCTAAGTTTAGTGTGCCCACATTTGACGTTGCGAGCCCACTTTCTCTTGACATTGTTCGAGCTATCCATCCTAAACATGTTGAAATCCCGCATTTGGAACTTTATAATGGTAAAGGAGATCCTCTAACACATGTTAAGACTTTTCAAACAATATGTACTGATTTTGCTTATGACCAAAGGTTGCTTGCAAAACTGTTCACTAGAACATTAAGAGACAAAGCCCTACAATGGTATTGCTCGTTGCCTTCTTATTCTATTACTTCTTTCGAACAACTTGCAAATGCTTTCATTCAACAATTTCAAAACAATATAAGTCCTAAAGTTACTTTGATTGATTTAATGCATTGT
Organism: Cryptomeria japonica; assembly: GCF_030272615.1. NCBI lineage: Eukaryota > Viridiplantae > Streptophyta > Pinopsida > Cupressales > Cupressaceae > Cryptomeria > Cryptomeria japonica. Next base: position 615,486,321 of record NC_081406.1, on the reverse strand, counting down.
AAACAAGGTGTTAAAGAAAAAGTGACTGATTTCATTGGTAGATATAAGCATTGTATGCTCAAATTTCTTTTCCAGTGCTTGACAATGATATTCAAAGAATCTTTATTTCTAATTTACAAAAAGATATTCGAGACAAACTTCTGTTTTCTGAGTTTACTTCTTTCCAACAGTTGTGTGCAACTCTTCACAATTATCAACTGACTGTGAGTCAAATGGAACAATCACATCCTATGGCTCCAAGTGATAAGGGTGATAGCAGTCAACAACCATTTGGGAAGTTTAAACCGAACAGAGATTCCATCAAATTCAATGAAAACATCATCAACAACAATGTGAATGCAACATCAGGTGTGCCTCCTATTTCTAAATTTTTCAAGAAAGAAAGAAAGTATACTCCTTTGAATGAATCATTGCATAGTATTATGAATAAGTTATTGGAACAAAATGTGCTTACTCTTCCTCCTATAAGACAAATTGATCCTGCAAAGATTACTTCACCTTATTTTGATAACAAATCTTTTTGTCAATTTCACTGTCAGCCTGGGCATGATACTGAAAAATGTTTTTCTTTAAAGGGTAAAATTCAAGATTTGATTGATAACAATACTATCTCTGTTTCTGGAGTGAATGATAAAGGCAACACATCTGTAGCTCCTCCTAACCAAAATCTTCAGATTTTCACTGATCCATTGCCTTCTCATACCTCTAATGCAATTGAGGCTAATGATTCCTCTCTCTCATCTGATGGTCTTGTGTCTATGACTCCGAATGTGATTAACTTTGTAGAGCAGCAAGAAATCCCTAAAGAATCTTCCATCACATTTGATTCCAGTGAAACCATTAGGGCACCTGATGGTCCTTTATACATAGTTGCAAAAGTTAAGAATACACCTTGCCGTGGAGTGCTTATTGATCCTTCGTGCATGATTAATGTTATTACTGAAGAATTTCTTTTTACTTTGCAATTGAATCAAGTTATCTATGACAAAACAGATGTGGTTGTGAAACTATTTGATGCATTTTCTTCTCCTGCAATTGGTTCTATTACATTACCTATTGAGGTCCATAACAAATCCCTTGATGTAGACTTTGCTATTATTCCATCATCTGAACAATTTCGTGTGAAGCTAGGCTATCCTTGGCTATCTTCCATGAAAGCTATTGCTTCTCCTATTCATAAGTGCTTGAAATTTCCCCATAATGGTGAAGTTGTTACTGTCAATCATAGTCTCTTTAAACCAGCTGAAAGAACTTCTAGCGTTCCTCTTGATTATTTTTGGCCTAAACAATTCCAATCTCTTCCTCCGCTAAGTGATCATCTTTTCAAATCTTATCAAAAGTGGAAAAAAGACATGATCCTATCTCTAAGTGAACCTAGAACACCCAAACTTGACATTCCTATCATTCTTGAGAAGGAAGTTCTTCCTTTGAAAGATAAAACTAATGTCTTTCCTCAAGAAGATTCCCAACCCATCCCTATGAATGTAACTATGCCTATGTCTAATAAACTTTCTAAAGGTAGACCTATACCTCCTCGTCATGATGGGCTTGGTCTCCTTCCTAAACCAAATATTTCTCCCTTATATGGAGCAGTTCCTCCTCCGTCCTTTTATAGAGAGAAGAGACCTTCCTCTTCTCCTATTATCCAGCCTAAGAGACCACAACCTAAACACCCAAGTGCTAAGGATGAGAACATTCCTCCTCCTCAATCTTCTCCACTTCCTACTAAGACTAGACGAAATCGTTCTGCACGTGAACGCCGGCGAAAGCGTCGTCTTAGAGCTCAAACTTTGCAATCTCCAAAAACACCTTCAACAAGCATTATTCCATTTTCTCCTCAGCCGGACATTGAGCCTAAATCTCCTAAACATAAGATGCATGATGGTCTTGATCATGTGCGAGTTAAAGATCCTATTTTTATAAATCTTGATGATGATATGGATGAAAATGTTATTCATGATGAAAATGTTACTCCTCTTGCTTCTGATAGTGAATATGAACTTGTTGATATTGATAACCATTTATCTAATGAATTTTCTAAAGCACTTATCCTAGCTCCTAGACAAGAACAATGTGGCTCGGAACATGAACATAGCCCATGTTTGGATCTTGTGATAGCTCCATCTGCTGTGTTGGATGTTCCTCCTCTAGCGTGTTCCCTGCCTTCCCGAAACATTGATCAGCAAGATCGGGGGGTAGATGACGTGCTAGACTAGTTTCATTAGCATAGCAAATTCTTTCCCCCTCTCTTTTGTTACTTCTTCTATATGTTATTCTCATTCTTCTATTTGTTGTCCTTAGTGTTGTTTACTTGAGGACGATGCAAAGTATTGAGATCTCTCGATCTCTCTCATGTTGACTCAAAAGACACATGTGTTCCCTTCTTCTAGGTGACCTTCCTTGATTGGGGAATGAAGAACAATTATGCATACATACATATGATATATATACATGAATTATCATACAGCATACTGACCCCGAGGAAAGCGAAGTCACCTCGTGCTTTGTGTTTTGTGTCTATTATCCTTGGGTTTATCTCACGCTTGGGGGCTAAATCCTTGCGAGAACGTGCTCCTTTCCTTTCTCATTTCTTATGTGTATCACTACATTAAAACAATCACCCCAGGTGAGGCGTGTGCGATCGCTTTAACGTAGGGGGGCATACATCCCGTCCATATCTTTTCAAGATACTTGAAAATTTCTTGGCAAATTTAGCCTTGCCTTGAAAATTTTTGATATCTTTCTTGCATGACTCATAGTGAGGGAACCTTACTACTGACAGTCATGGTTCTTCCTCGTGATCTTCCCTTTTAATTTGTCAATCGAAGTCGTAAGATCCTTAGTCCACTGGGGGCTTGGTGTATCTTGCCTCCTTGACGTGGTGAAAGTCTTTCAATGTTGTTTCCTTGTACTTTACCGGAAGTATGAGCATACATACTCCTGCTAAAGTGGGGGCTAAATGTAGCGTCCTAAAATTGTGACACTTGCAATTTTGACTGCATTTCGATCTTCACGATGGCGACGCAACACGCAACCTGAATGGAGACCCCGAAACTTGCTCACGACACTGAAAACTGCATTTTTCAAGCACCCTGACCTGAACCTCCTTGCACCCTGCTGTCCCGGGAGGTGGGACCAGAGCGCCCAGCGCCCAGCGCCCTGGTCCCTAGGACCATGGCGCCCAGCACCCTGGTCCCTGGGTCCTATTTTGGGCCCGGTCTCCTAAGGGGTCTCGGGTCTTTTTGTTTGCAATTTGGAAATTAACTTTCCTGGTCGGCCTAAGGTCGGGAAAATCAGTCTATCAGCCCTAAATGACAAGTATATAAACTACATTTTTCTCTCTCATTTGGAGATGAGGAGGATATATGTATGCAAGCGTGGAAACTATACTTAAGCATTCAAGCATTCAAGCATTCAAGCATTCAAGCATTCCTTCAAGCAATTGATCATTTCAAGTCTCCATTCAAGGCTAAGTGTTGCATTCAAGTCAAGGATTCAACCATTGAAGAGGAGATCACATACATGCTACAACAACATACAACATCTAAACCTTCGCACATAAGGATACAAACATCCTTAGAACAAGGTATTAGTACTTGTTTTACAGTCATTTACATTTACAGCTCTTGCTCATTTCTTGGTTAATTCCAAAACCGGGGTTTGACCTAAAGGCAAACCCCTAATCCCTAACCCCCCAATCGTCTTCGCTTTTCTGTGTGTAGGTTGCAGGTACGCGGCTGAAATTGAAGATCTGGAATCCTTGTGCAGAGACGAACAGATCCCCCTTTGTTTCGCGGATTTTTCGGAGGACCGTGGCGCCGGGCGCCATCGTCCCGACAACTTTTGCTCAAATTTGCAGGACAACACCGTATCAACATTTTACTACTAATTCCAGGTCCGCAGCTTCATACTGTATTCCTATCTCAGTTTATAAGCGGATCTTTATTACTTTCTATGCATGCTTAGCTTAATTCTTCTATCAACATTCTTTACAAAAGAGGGTAGCCTTGCTGTCTTAACCCTTGAAACACATTTAGCATCCAATCTTGCATTGCGTGGGATTGGATCTTGTGGGTTTCAACCCCTCTTTTGAATGTAAAGTCTCTCCCCTAAGTGAAAACCATCGAATCCTAGCGAACCTCCCTTCTCTCTCCTCGGAGTTGGAAGAGGGGAGAACAACTAGGGTTCGATCGCAATTTTCCGCTTTACAGTCTCATCTTTGGTGATGGCTAGAACTCCTTTGATAGGTGTGGAGGAAGACTCTTCTCCAAATTTCTCAATTAATGCCTTAATCATCTTTGTAGCTTTTCTTGTAGCCTTAGGTACTACAATGCTCATTTTTACTTTTTCTTTCCTTTCTTCATAGGTTCCATACCTCAACTCGGTAGTATGCCTTGTCAATGATAGATAGGCATCGATTTGCTGTTGAGTGATATCAAAATCAATCTCGTAACCCATAGGTGACAAAGATTGAGTCCTCGGTTCCATAGCATTCACATAGCAGTAATCGGTGTCTACCTCAAAACATATTTCATCTTTGTATTTTTCTACCAGCTGTGGTGGAATCCGGTACCTGTTATGCATTTTCTCTTGGATCTTGCTGAAGTAATCATCCATTATATCATTAAAGTTATCACCTAACTTCTTGATGAAGTCATTGATTTGATGGGTGATTGGTCGGTGTAGTTCTCAAACAACTTTACCGACTGTTGGAAAAAACTTCTCAAAGTAGAAAAACATACACACAAGTAGTGATCCAAATTTTAGAATGTTTTTCGAGTTATTCTTCTTCGGCTTCCTGATTATGTTCAGATTTTCAAACAAGTTCTTTAGTAACACTTCACACAAGTCAACTTTCATGCCTTTCTTAACAATTTTGTATGCTAAGTCCACTGCTGCACAGGGTACACTATTTTCCCTTGCCGATTGGAAGAAACAGTAACCAATTACTCTGATGGCGAATTTGAGTTCAGGATCAGTAACATTGTTCAAATTCAGACCTCTGTAATCCAATTCAACTCCAGTCAAACTGATCAACTCCTTCTGTGATATCATTTTCTGTGCTTGGACATGATCATAGATAGGGTAACCAGTGATCAGATGAATTATTTCTTTAGTGATCTTAAACGGTTTCTCTTGTAGCCACATGAAATCATCATGCACTCAGCTTAGTACAAACTTGACCCACTGGGGTTTGAACACACGGGGATAGGTTAGGGCTTCAGTCAATCCCTTGATTTTGATATGCTCATACTTGTTATCCATTTTACCATCTGTGCACAATTCATCGTATGCATCCTTGATCTCAACATGACCGAGTTCTTCAACACGACATTTTGTGAAGAATCTCACATCCTCAACTAACAAGACTCGATCCGGGATGAGTGAAAAAGTAGTCTTGTCATCCGGTTCAGATGCAATTTTGAGAGTCATAGAGTATTTTAGTGAGGGCTTTTCTACATTGGTGACAACAATGGGGTCTTGGATCTTAGATGCCATTTTTGATTTCAGATAAAGATTGACACTGGAACCTTAGGGTTTGAGAACTTAACACACAACAAACGCTTCACACTCAGCAGATAACAACTTAATGAGTTCAGTAAACCAGCTTAGCAATGCGATGAGATTCAATGTAAATACCTTGGATTTTGCTTTGAAGATGGTTTGATCACCTTGATTCGCTTTGCTCTACTTCTCGAAAACTTGGTGAATGAAAATGACCACGAAAAACCTTTTAAGTACTCAAAAATACCTTATTGGGCTCCGTGCAAGTTAGGTCAAAGACATTAAATGCACTCAGTTTACTTAACTTTCTTTCCTTTTTTTGCTTTAACTGAGTAACTAGATTTCCTTCATATACCGACTTGACAGGCTTCCTGAATTCACCGACTTAACAGTTTTCCTGTAAAGTGCTTGAATAATTTTGATAGAATTTCAAACTTACTCCTACATCTTACTATGCAGATTTTGAATTAAGTACATACTTAGATAGGAACTGTTTTAAGATTTAACCTTGTGAGAATGCAGTCCCTTCATACCTTTACCGATTAATTTGGAGTGGGAGCACCTAACTCGGTAGGTAAGGTGCTATCTTCATTTGACACAATTTCCTTCTTTCTGCAAATCATCTTTAATTTCTCTTTTATTTCCTCAATGTCTTCTCTAGGTTGATCTCTGCAATCTCCAGCTAAATGTCCAGCTTTGTGACAATGAAAACATGCCATACCAGGATTTCTCCATGATCTTCGGTTATTCATTCCAAACCTTATAAAGAAGTTGGCACTTATATGTCCATATCTTCCACAATATTCGCACAATATCCTTGTATTGTAATCCCATGGTATTGCAAAATATTGTTGGTAAGGGTCTGTGTGAGTTCGGTAACCTCTAGTATTTGCTCGGTGTGCAGACCATATGTGGTTCTTTTTCTTAAACCAACACTTCTCGGTACTATGTCCATATCTATTGCAGTTTTTGCAAAACCCCTTGAATTTTGCCTTTTGATAATTGTTAACAGACTTTGTCCTACATTGATTAGATGTGTGACCATATTTATTGCAATTGTAACAATAACCATTGGTCTTAGTGGTATTTAGTTGCTTACCTTTTTTGATTTGACACATATTGGCAGTATGACCTTGATTTCCACAGTAGTAGCAAGTAGGCTTCTTCCTTTTGATGTTATTCCTTTTTCCAACTTGTTTTGATGATTCTCCTCTCTCGGTAGTGCAGATTCCCTTCTCAGTAGAGTCTTTTCCTTTGTAACCAAGTCCTCCTTCTTTGTAGGGTCATCTTGTGTTCAGTTGCTCATCCAACATCTTTGATGCTTCATAACTCTTCTTTAGTGTTTCCTTGGATTTCTTTTTTGTTTCAAGTTCATTGCTCAACCTTGATACTTCAAGTTTCAATGCTTGATTCTCATCATCTTTCAAATTTGCTTCATGATGTGTATAACCTAGTTGATCTGTCAGATTTTGTTGAATACCAGTTAGCCTTATGATTTCATCATTCTTATCAGATACTAAGACTTCAAGTTGTTGTTTCTCTCTTTGTAGATATCTTGCTTTATCCTCGACTATCCTTAATGCATCTAGATTTTCAGTCATCTGCGTACTGAAATGTTCATGTTCTCTTTTCATTGCTTTTAGTTGATCAACCAATGCTTTGTTCTTTTCTTTCAACATTCCAATCATTTCTTCAGTTTCTTCAAATATACTGTTGTCAGATGATGTCTCAATTTGTTCCACTAACTCTTGAGAATCCTGCAAGTCATCAAATAATCTTCTCCTTACTTTTAGAGATTTTTGCATTTGCCTCTGCATGTCTGCAATCACTTGATTTGCATTATCCAGCTCTTCTTGTAGATACACAATCCTCCGAGATTGTTTATAGTCTTCCATTGATAAGATCTTTCTCTTTAGGTAGTTAAACCCTTTTCCAAGATTCAAGCTCTGATACCAATTGTTAGGCCCAATATGGAAAGCTAATGTACTGAGAGGGGAGGGGTGAATTAGTACTCCAAAAATTTTCTTTTGGAATAACCTTACTGTTATACATAAACAAAATAGTGTAGTAACATAAAACAAAACTATAATCAACTGATAACATTCATACATGATTCACTCCATAACACATATATTTTGGTCATGTAGAAACTCTTGGTTAGAAAGAAAAACTACGATGGGGATGGCACCCACAACTTCACTACTGCAATAATAGAGAGTGCTCGGTTAGAGCTACATTTGACTATTTCTGATAGCTTACCCTGTTAGGAGTATTAAGATCAGTTAGATCTACCTTGGTAAAGGATTTTACAACACTATATAAGTGTAACACCTGGTTAAAGGATTTACAATTTATAGACTTGGTTAGAGTCTTTTACCTTGTTAAAGGTTTCTCTTACAACTTCAAAATATTACAATAGAATTGTAGCGTCGTAAATTGTACGCACTCGCTAGGGTGGTACAATTTCACACCTAGTTTAGCACCCGCCTTAGTGCATTTTACATTCAGCATTGCATTTCTCCTTAAGCACTTAATTAATCAAATTAATTAGGTCTAAGGTTCCTATTTCATCATTCTCTACATCATAAAGTTGGGCCCTTTCACTAAAGCACGCCCTTCACATTTTATTCCTCCAATACATCACTTAATCAAAAACCCTAATTAAGTCCTATTCCGAACTTGGGGGCTTGGTTTCGAGGTCAAAACATCTCGAAATCACCTGTAACTTTGGGATTCTCTCTAAAATCATCATATCCGATGGCCCTGAAAATTTGGTGAAAAGTTGTCAGGACCATGGCGCCCGTGCACATGGTCCCGGACATTTTTCTCGAAATTTTAGGAGCGCGATCCAATCATAAAATAAAGCTTAACCCCAAGAAATTGGCGGGATATTCAATCTCTAGGTTGGCCAAAATACGAATTTACGACCTAGGGTTTCATACATAAGAACTCTCTTTCTTCATTTGGAAGGATCGGATTTTTGTTTCCAAGAACTTCATATGCAGCGAAAGAGAAGATCTTTGAGGACTTCAACAACATTCAACATCATTCTATCAAGAATTTATCAAATTCATTCATCCACTTAGGGCTTGGAAGACATTGAAGAACAATAGGAGATTACCGACTGAAGATTGGCTTGTACTCCTCCCTTGAGGGTTGGGTATGATTTCGTATTGTTTTCATGTCTTTGCATAAGCTTTGGTACATCATTTATTCATGCTTTAGATCACATTGCATCTTGATTTAGAGCATTTACATTATCATTTACAAGCAATTAGGGTTTACTTTCTAGGTTGCTCTAGTTTGCTTTCTTGCATTTTGGACCTTGCACACACACTAGGTCTGCACACACAATACATTTTACAAAACAACTTGGCTATTCGTGGAGGTGGAAATCACCGAAGCGGGGGTTTGACTAAGGAAAAACCCTATATAGCCGCCCCTCCCCCTTTTCAGATATTATTGCAGGTTTCGAGATTCGGACGACGCCACGAGATACAGATCTGGAGAGAGAAAGCTGAGACAGAACCTTGTGTGAAATTGCAGATCAGAAGACCGGGACAGGGGCGCTGGGCGCCCTGGTCCTGCCAGGACAGGGGTGCTGGGCGCCCTGGTCCCTGGGACAGAGGCGCTGGGTGCCCTGGTCCTCCGGACAGACAGTGTACAGACAATTTCCAGACAGTGTTTCAGAGTGCAGAACAGTGGTTTTCGGTGCAGTTTTCAGGACAGTGGCACCCGCGCCCCCGTCCCGAACATTTTCAGTCCGATTTTGACTCCGGGTACATATCTGCATTCTTATTTCATCCTTGTACTTATAGCTGTTCATTGTTTGATCTCAATTCTGCAATCTTGTTATTAGTTCATACTTGCATTTTGGGATTAGGGTTTGAATTTGCATTACTTGATTTTACAATTTCAACAAGGGAATAGAAATCCTAATAGATATCCCGTGGCTCTCTCTTTCACCAAAAGAAGTAGCCAATTGTGCGATATCTCTAGGCTCTTTCGTATTCCGTAATGTGTGTCAAAAGGTAGGATTAGGGCATGATTAACCTAGTCTCACTTTTTCCCCCACACAAGAATCAATACAAATATCTGCAACTTTACATCTGAAATGTTGTAGCAGATTTTATGTGCTCAAAATAAGATTACCTTGCCTATAGCATACCTCGGTAACTCATAAAGTAACTCGGTAAACCCTTTTGTTTACTCTATTCCTCGACTATTCTCTGATAACCTTCTCGGTGACCTCTGTGTCTCTGTAACAGTCATAATGCCTTGTGATTTCTCATGTATCACATAAGTCTTGCTTCATATGCACATGCACACACATTTCTCACATTCACATCTCTGTTTCTAACCCTAAATTCATGTTGTATAAATAGACTTCTTAAGTCGGTGATCTGATTCATTGCTTCGATCTTACAAACATGATTTCTCGAATAAATAACCATGCAAAATATTTCATTGGTTAGATGACCTCAAAATTATACAAAATCTGTATGTGCAATTTCCAATGTGATAACGATTCTATGTGCCTCGATCTTGTAACACGTTTTCATATGTGTGTCCAGGTTCAATGAATATGGTAACATGTTTCACTCGGTGTATTATCTTTACTGCTCGGTAGACAGCTCAGTGTATACTGGGCTTTGTGACTGTTTTCCTTCTGTAACCGACTAGATTGTACATACCGACTTCTCTGTGTGTACCGACTGCATGATTCGGTAATATTAACCGACTAGAATATAGAATGACTTTGTATATAAAACTAATGGCAATTTGATAAGTAGTAACACTTGTAACAAGTTTTTCAGCTTGCAGAGATTATTTGGGCTCCTGTGGTGTTGTATTTTCTCAACTCCTATAAAGGATAGTAAGAGACTAGAGAGAGAGAGGTGAGGAGAGGGAAAGAGGGAGAAAGAGAGATAATGATGAGAAAGGGAGAGAGGGAGGGGGAGGAGAGAGGGAGAGAATGGTAGAGAGATACACTTGAGAGAGGAGGAGAGTGAGATAGAGAGATAGAGGCTAAGAGGGACAAATACAAGGGATAAATAATGAGAGAGAAAGAGAGATGGAAATAGAGTTATAGAGAGAGAATGGTATGGAGAGAGGGAAAGAGAGTTAGAAGGAAAGAGAGAGACTTAGAGAAAAAGAGAAAGTTAGGGGGAGGGAGGGAGAGGGAGGGAGAGAATGTGATAGAGGTACACTTGAGAGAGGAGGAGAGTGAGATGGAGAGATAGAGGCTGAGAGGGAGGGAGACTTAAAAGAGAAAGAATGGGAGAGAAAGAGAGAGGGAAAGAGAGTTAGAGAGATAAATAGAGAGAGGGAGAGAGAGAATGAGACAAATAGAGGGAATTTAAAGTTAGAGGGAAAGAGAGAAAGAATGGAAGAGAGAGACACTTGAGAGAGGAGAGAGAGATAGAGAGATAAAGGTTGAGGGTGAGAGACTTGAGAGAGAGGGAGAGAGACTTGGGAGAAAGAGAGGGAGCGGGAGGGAGAGGGAGAAAGAGTGATAGAGGGAAAGAAAGAGAGACTTGAGAGAGGAAGAGAAGGGGAGGGGGAGGGAGATGGAGATAATGGGAGAGAGAGAGAGAGAGAGAGGCCCAAGAGAGGGGGATAAAGTGAGAGATAGAGATACTTGAGAGAGGGAGAGGAAGAGAGATATCAAGTGAAAGAGGGAAAGACATGGATAGACCAAAGAGAGAGTGGGTGAGAGAGATGGGAAAGAGAGGGAGAGATATCTGAGAGGGAAGGAAGTGGAGAGGGAGAGACCTGAGAGAGAGAGAGAGAGAGAGAGAGAGAGAGAGAGAGAGAGGCAAGGGTTAGGAAGAGAGAGGGGGAATGCAGGGAAGAGACTAGAGAGATAATGATGATATGAGCATGTTGATTACTGAAATTTGATTGTCTAAAATTTATATGAATACTCTAAAAACTAGAATCTGCACTATAGCTCCTAGAGTTCTGGAACCACTCTCAAACATCTTGACAATATATACATAAAATATCTTAAAGTATAAAAAAGGAAAAAGATAAATAGATATACTTAAATGTTATATTTTATGTATATATTCAGAGAGAGAAAACTTTATGCTTTCAAAGATGAAAAAATTGCATGAAATACATTTGGTGCACATGAAATACATTTGGCGTGCACCAAACGTGTTGCCTTGGAAAACACCAAGCCAAAGGCTTGGACACCCTTCTCAAGTCTGAGGCGTGTTTTCCAACAAATATTAAAAAAATTCTAAGTTTTTTCTTCATGCTCTCCATCAAGTTTGCACGTGTTTCAATGCAATTAAAAAAACACACCATACAATTTTAAGCTCTCTCTTAGCTATCCAACCATATAATTCTTTTCAAATTTTGATAATGTTAAGGTCTTCATCCATAATTTCTTTTGTTAGTGCGTCTGATTTTTGTCAAAAACCAACATGTCGTACTTTGGCCATAGATTTTTACTCGTTTATCAAATTTTGAAAAAATTTACATTTTTAGAAACTAGACTCCATTCTACACAATTTTAAAAAAATAAATTTGATTTTTGATTAGTTTTCACAAATTTTGGGGGGGAGCACACTCAAATTTATGTGTTTTAAGATGTGTCCACTTTGGAAATTTGTAAAAATTCAAATATTCATAAAAAAATTAGTCAAAAAATCTGGCATAAACTTCAATGTGTTAGCTACATTCTCACTAGAACAATTTGCAAAATTCTCAAAAAAAGTTGATGTTTTAGGGGCACCACATTTTGTGCTATGTTATTTTTTTTCTGAAAAACAAGACCAAAAAATGTGGTGCCCCTTTTTGAAACCCTTAATCTCCTTCGTTTAAAAAAATATAGTAGTTTAGAAAGTAGATTCAGAGCACTTCAACTTTTTTTTCTTGTTGCATCTTCAAATTTTGAGTGTACCTATCTTCAATTTCTCATCAAAGTTCAAACTTTGCTGATTTCAAAAAAAAAAAGTGGCATCTTAAGACCCTTTTGGTCCCCCATCTTTGTGCACTTACCTAGAAAAATATTAATTTTATTGGTGAATTTTTTAATATCAATTTTTTTTGATAAAAAATATTGGCGAATCTTGGAAAATAATAAGAGTATGCATTAATCACTATTGCAAATCCTTTCATTTTAAAAAGTACTTTTTTATAGAAAAGTAGAGGCCTTAAGCTAGAAATCATTAATGAGTTTAAGGGGTAGACTCTATTTAGTTTCTACCATTAATTCAAAATTATCTAATAGCCCTCTTTGTATTTTGTGAGATAAAATGTACCAATGATTTGTAATTTACTCATGGGGCCAAAAATTGCTTTTAGACCATTGATTTTCATTAAGGTCAATGATTCAAAAGCAATTTCAACCCCCACAAGCATTACAACTTGTGGGTACAATTTACCTCATGGAATATAATGAAGGTCATTAGATTATATTTTAAATCAATGGTGGTAACTAAAGATTGTTGATACAACCCTAAATTAACTAATAGTTATGATATATTATTGGCGAATTAATTTAGATTTCTACAATAAATTATAAAATGTTGGTGAATCTGATCTAATCATGTATCGAATATTGTGACAAATCTTTGAGTTAAAAAAATTAATAAAATAAATTCTATGGCTATTTAAATAACACTAAAATAAAAAATTGTAAAAATTTGGCGATTTGGGTCACCTTAAAAGTTGAACTTATTAGCCAAATTTTGATTCCCAAATTTCAAAAAATAGCCAATTGGCGAATATTAGCCACTAAACAAATCACTGGAGAGGTGGTTAGAGATAGATCTTGTGATCATACTCTCGGTATAGGGGGAGTATGCCCCCACCTCTCTCCCCCTCTATCTCTCTCTCCCTTTGACCTCTTACCTCTTTATCCCCAAGCTCTATATCTCTCACCTCTCTATCCCTAGGCTCTAGATCTCTCACCTCTATATATTTCTCCCCTCTCTAGTTCTTTCCCTCCCTCTCCACCTCTCTCCCTCCCTCCTTACCCCTCTTTATCTCTTTGTGAACTTCTCTCTCTCCCTCACTTCTCTACCTCTCCCCTCTCTATGTCTCTCATCACTCTCTATCCACCTCTCCCTCCCTCCTTATCCCTCTCCTTCTCTTAATTCTTTTCTCTCCCTCCTTATCCCCATTTATATCCTTGAATCCCTCCCTCTCTTCTTTTATAATCCTCTCTCTCTCTCTCTCTCTCTCTCTCTTGGTCTCTGACTCCCTCCATCCCTTCTTCTACCCCCTCTCTTCTTTTTTCTCATTTGTCATCTTCTCTATTCCTCTCCCCTCTAGTTCTCTTCCTCCCTTTCTTCCTCTCTCCTTCTCTATATCCCTCTCCCTCCTTAACCCCATCTCTCCCTCCTTCCCCCACTCTCTTATTCTCTCTCTCCATTGTCTAGGTTGTCACCTCTCCCTCCAACCCTCTCTCCCCCCCCTATCTAGGTCTCTCCCTCTCGAACTCTCTCCATATCTCTACCTCTACATCCATATCTCTATATCCCCCTATATCTATCTCACCCCCCTCTCTCCCCATCTAGGTACATAGGATATAGGGTGTAGGATAAAAGTTTTAGGGTATAGAGTATATGGTTTAGGGTATTGGTATAGGGTTTAGGGTATTGGCTTTATGGTTGAGGGTATAGGGTATAAGGTATATGGTTTAAGGTATAGGATTATAGGGTCAAGGGTATTAGTAAAGGGTTTAGGGTTTAAGGTGTACAATTTAGGGTTAAGGGTACTAATTATAGGGTTGATGGTATTGGAAGTACATTTTTTCAACTTTGATTTGATGATACATTATTTTAACCTTGCACCTAAATTAGCCATGTGGAGGTATGTTGTATGATTATTTTTTAATTAAAAAGTAATTTTATAATTGATAATTTTTATGTTGATTTGTTGGTTTTTTATCTATTTAGATACAATGGTGTGGTCTATTTTTAGACTTCAGTTCAAAGAAAAAAAACTTTACAAAAAGTTAAAGCAAACCTCTCCTAATTGACCAAATTCAAGTTGTCTAATTTAGATAAAATAAATGTGAAACATAACTAATTTGACTATTTTGGATAAAATATTGAGCTTAGAAGACTCCACCCTTCACATGATACACAAGATAGTCAAATCTACTTGTCCTATTAGCTAGAAATGGACTCACTCTATGACTTCATGACTTTGAGACCCTACTTAATTCTTTGTATAAACACAATAATTTTACCTAAGACCAATGTATATGAGATAATCATATGACTAGCAAAATGAATTGAGATATTGTATTTAATATGATAGATCTTAATTATACAGAAAAATGTACAAACATGTACACCTATCGAGTGCATGATTCAAGGATATGGCATGTTTAAGATGTATGAATTTAACTCCTATTCAGTGTCAATCAAGAGGTGATTTTAATGAATCTAACTAAGATATAGATTATACTTAATTGTCATCAATCAAGGATAGATGACATAATAGTGAAACTCATGTACCTTAAGTCAATATATACACATCATTACACTATCCTTAGTGAACTGAAATTTTTATACAACATCATTACACTTACGATGAACACTATCCTTAGTAAAGTGAAATATTTATACAAATAGAATGAAAAGGAGGGTGATCATAAATAATGTTCTTACCCTTCTCTTACTTTCTTGGCACATGAGTACATTGCCTTTCATAAGAATCATTTTGAAGACATGCATAAATAAAGAGCTTTATGCTTAACTACATCTAGGATATGCAACTTTACCTCTATAGTAACACCAATTGTACTCATAAAATCTATTAAAATACTAGTCTTCTTGAATTGGGTCATTCAAGGATTCAATTGAGGATATTTTTCACAAGAATGTAAGAATATGGACAAGAATTCGGCATATACACAAATCACAAAATAAGAACAAATAATATAGTAGAGATGTAAAATATGGCATAAAAGAAAAAAAAAAAACAAGGAATCAATTAGAGCTTGTATTATACATATGATATGAAATGGATAACAAATATTCTTAAATATACAACATAGCACATAATCATAATGGCTAGTGAAAATGATCCACAAAGGTTAAATTTCAAATTTGAATTTTAAAAGTTCAAGTTTCAAATTCATTAATGAAAATCACCTTGATCAATTTACAACTAGATGTGTGATCTAAAGTGACAAATAAAAAAATAGGAGATGGAGTTGATTCCCTTAGATGAGCAATGATATACTCAAACATATATACCACTTATAAAATTGTTATTGATAAAAGACACTCTTATCAAAGTGAACCCAAAATATAAGAAAGAAAGAAAAAGAGTATAAATTTCATTATTTGGTAATATTGAAAAGATAGAATGTAGACTTAAAATAAATTAAATAAATATTAATGAATATAAATGCAATTTTGAACTTATAATGAGAACATTATTTATTTAAGTTTTATCTAACAAATTATGATCTCCTTTCAAAAAGCTTAAGAAAAAAGAGAAATCCCATCTACAATGCTTGTGGATGTATTTTCTCTTTTTAAATCATCATTCATTACAAATTTTAAAAATCATTTTTTAAATTTGATAATCCAGTGATCATATTAATTATTTTTATCCTAAAACATAATTACAATTTAAGAATGTATCATATAAAGCCAAAAAATTCCATACCACTAACAGTTGGATTATTTATATCCAAATGACCATTTACTTTTACATTTGAATGACCATATCACAAAATATTGGTTTGACAGACAAAATTAAGGAAGCTGCTAAACTGGCTCCAAAACTGTTATATTGTACATTGTACAATGCGAAACTTTCACGTTATGCAGACATAAAAATTGCAGAATACCCATAATTAGGCCGCATTCAATTCCCTGATGAACGGAGAGGAGAACACCTAAACCCCCAGTAAAAAATTGCATGACAAGGTTGTGGGGTTTGCCCGCCTCACAACGTGGCGCTCACTCCGAAAGTGGGTGTGCAGGATAGCTTCTCCCGGATCACTTGCACGGTTTACCCCTTTTTTTAATCAACTGCACACGGTTTATCCCTTTGAATTCGCCTTTTATGAGCTTGGAGGAATGCGATGTTGGGTTGAAGCCTAATCAGTTCACTTTCCCTGAGCATTCACACATTCTGCGAGATGTTGAGAGACTGGAAGGGCACTGTTAGATTGCAGGGCTGCTGAAATTTTGAACTTTTATTGAGGAATGGATGGTTCAGAAGCTGCGAGGCCGTCCATCTTTTGCCTGCATCCTTTTGAAGACAACATCTGATGAAACTCTGGAACTCTGCAGATGCACTTGCGGGTGCAGAGGGCGGCTCTCCAAAACATATGGCACACATCAGTGCAGGCCAATCCGCCTGCTCTCCGGCTGCTACAAATGGGAAATGACCCACATAACATTCCAACAGTGTCAATCCAAAACTCCAGATATCCCCTGCATACCCATTATATCTCCCACCATAGCTCTGTGGATCGAATCTCTCGGGGCTCATGTAAGCACATGTTCCCACATATGAATTGCAGCAGGAATCTATGTTGTGTGATACAATCCTGCTCACTCCAAAGTCTGCAATTTTAATTCGCTGGTAATTCTTGCTAATCAAGAGATTGGCGGGCTTAATGTCTCTGTGAACAATCCGCTCTCTATGAAGGTATTTCAATCCCTCCAGTACTTGCCGGGCAACCTTTACCAGGGAGGACTCACTCATCCTTGTCTTGTGCTTTAACACATCGGCAAGGGAGCCTCCATCCATGTATTCCAGCACAAAATTAATGTTCCCTCCCTCGTACAAGACACCCTCACATTTGACAATGTAAGGAGAATCAATTTTCCTAAGGATGTCCATCTCCCTGGTGATGTGGGAAGTGAGGGAGGGATCGTGGTCCAGGCGGATGACTTTTAGGGCATAGTTGGTGGAGGATTTGGGGTGGAGGACCTTGTACACTATGCCTCCGCTACCATGCCCGAGCTTTCCCACTATTTCCAAATCAGAGAGTTTCTCTACGCCCTGTGTTGAAGATACCTGCGGCGGCTCTGGAAGAGGAAGGGGAAGAGGAAGGGGCAGAGGAAGAGGCGCCCTTTGGTGTTGTGGAGGGATTGGAAGTTTCAATCCTAAGCGTTTCTTTGATGCCATTGTAGTAATAATGATTCTTGTCGTTTATCAGAGATGGAGATAGGTCGTTGAACCTTGGAGCTGCTGAGACAGTTTGTAGGAGGGACGTTATTATAAAGATGAGAGGCCGGGGAGCGTCCTTAAGAGAAAGTCGATGGAAAGAGGAGGAAGAGGAGGCAGCAAAGGAAGCGCCGACGAAGCAGCCGGTTTTGTCGTATGTGAAGGCATGGGCAGTTAAGACACATGAAAGTGCGATGGCGTCCAAGTTGGGAGTTCCGGGTTCCCCGGGACATGAATTCCCGTTCTCAAGTGGCATGATTAAACATTTGTTTTTGCATGATTGATTGCATGGATTTTTAAAGAAATGGTGGGCCCATGTGTGAGTTATCTTCTAAGATTGTACAAAAACAACGTGACAATTAAAATTATTGAGAATGATATTTGTTGTAATTTCAGTCACGTGTTAGTGAATAAGAGAGTATTGCATTTTTTATCAGATGTGCATGCGCATGCGCATGAGCATGAGTTATCTATTGAGATTGTACAAGATAATGTGACAATTGCATTTTAAATTACATTGTGACTCTATTGTATTTTTAAGTATATTTATGAGTTATTTATTAACAAGATAATATGATAATGAAAATTATTTGAAATAATATTGTGTTTTAGTAATGTTGTTTTGATATGTGGATGTTAAAAGTTATTTGTTGGTTTGATCAAAAGTCATTACAATATGTCAAAACTATCAAATCACATAATTTTGCTATCATACAAAGTTGTTGCTCTTCTCTAACGTGCACCAAAAGATAAAAAGTAATTGAAAATAGTTTATCGAGAGTTTAAATAGCATGTGTGTTGTGAATAGGTGTAATGGATGTATTATTGAGATGCTATACATGTTAAGTGGATTATTTATATTTTCGATGAAGAAATTCTTGTTAATCCTTATTTATTAAATATGCTTGAATAAAAAATTGTGTCAATAAAATTAGGTAGATGTTGAATTAAACACATTTCAAAAATTGATCATATATTCTTTTATCAAATTTTATTAACACACATTTCATAATTTTTTTTTTTATATCTTAGTAATATGGGAGATATAATATATTTAAAATATATATATATTTCATTTATATTAAAAATAATAGACAATTAAAAGTGAAATTACTATCATATTTACATATTAATAGAATATTGATTTATTCATATTACATGTATTTAATCACTTCATAAAATAAAAAATATAGACAATTAAAAGTGAAAATAATATCTTATTTACATATTAATAAAATATTGGTTTATTCATATTACATGTATCTAATCACTTCATATTACATGTAATCACTTCACTTGTCTAACACCTTGAATTATGATTTGACTTTGACCACCATTTACCTTATTAAATTTAGGTGCTATTGAGCTTTTGGTAATTACCATTGTGACTAGAGCTCCCCCTTCCCATTCTTCTTGTTTTCAAGAATTGAAATAGATTCATATTCATTTCAAATTATAAATATATATTTGTTATTATCTAGTGATATAACATAAACAATGAGAAACAATGAGAAGACAATTTTTAAAAAGTAATATAAATAAAGGAACATAAGTAAAATCTCTATAAGAAGATAAATTATTGTTTAGTGAATTAGTAGGCACAATATTGAATGTCATATTTTTTGTGCTCAATCTCATCTTCAATATTGGAGACTATATTTCTGCCATAAGATGATTTAGGGTTTCCGATTTTCTATGTATTTTAATAACTTCTTGTAGTTTGTGGATGCAAATCAAATTTGTTTGAATTTATGGCTTTTGGCAGTGCCTTGCATACTATATATAGAAGACATGCATGCTAACCATCCCATTAATGGTTTCACAAAAAATATCTCTTATAATCTCTTCTGAATTTTTTGTGTTCAATAGCATCTTCAATAATGGAAGACCAGTCGATTCATCTTCGCAATTGTCTATTTAAAACCTAAAGACACAATTTTGTTATTCTAATCGCTGCAACATTTGGACGCCCCCTTTCCAGTCTCATGTGAGCTTTTCAATTTGCACCATACAAGCAAGTAGAGTTTTTCAAATAGTATTTATATCATGTTTGAATATTTTCTATATACATTGTGATGAATGCGAATAGATACCATCAAACTCTAGAATCCTAGATCCCTTTCTAGATATAGAGTGTTGAATGTTTATTGACATATAATTTTTGTAATCCACATATTGTTAGTATTCATTTTACTTATTTTTGAATTGTGGGGATAAAATCTTTCTTTTAATGACAAGTTGAATCTGCAGGTGATGCTTAAAAGAAAAGCGCTTTTTGAATCTACAGACGATGTCGACAAGAAAAGCTATTTGGTCCATGAAGTGACGGTTAGGTTTAATGCTATATTTAGGGCACTTTGAAATTATTTTTTGTTGTTTTCCACAAATACAAATTTGAGTTCAATATCTGAAAATTGTAATTTGTTCAACATAGCAAGCAATCTTCTGATTTATTTATTAAGTTTCAAAAGAATTGACAATTAGTATGAGTTTTAATTTTGATTTAGCTACCCAACTTGTTTGTGTATAATAAACTAGGGGCATCTATTCCTTTTAAATATATTGTGTTATCATGGAACTCCACTAAGTTTTCTCTATATTCATTACAATCTGATTCACAAATAAAGAAAAAGTAATGCATTTAAAAAGGACTATACTATACTATTCTTAAATTTATGTTGCCAATTGATTTACAAATGGTTTGAAATGAAAAATGCAAGGAACAAGCAAAAAAAAAAGTTACAACTGCAATAATGTAGAGCATAATCCAAGAGAGGATTGCATGCTTGTTGCCCATGATTTAATTGATTAAATTCGATTGATTAGAATAATAATATATTTTATAATTATACCTTTTATTAAAATTGGAATTTTTAAAATATATTTTTAAGTACAAAAATAAAAAAAGGTTCCATTTATATCTAAATTTAGTTTTAAATTTGATGATTCATTTAAAGTTTAGAAAAAATAGAATTTATTTAAATTTTATAATTTGAAATGAATTGCTATAGAAAGATTCTATTTACATGTGAAAATAAAAAATAGAATAGAGATGTTGCTTATATATCTAAAAATTTTAGATATAATATATTTAAAAAATATATATATTTCATTTATATTAAAAATAATAGACAATTAAAAGTGAAATTACTATCATATTTACATATTAATAGAATATTGATTAATTCATATTACATGTATTTAATCATTCATAAAATAAAAAATATAGACAATTAAAAGTGAAAATAATATCTTATTTACATATTAATAAAATATTGGTTTATTCATATTACATGTATCTAATCACTTCACTTGTCTAACACCTTGAATTATGATTTGACTTTGACCACCATTTACCTTATTAAATTTAGGTGCTATTGAGCTTTTGGTAATTAAACCATTCTGACTAGAGCTGCCCCCTTGCCATTCTTCTTGTTTCGAAGAATTGAAATAGATTCATATTCATTTCAAATTATAAATATATATTTGTTATTATCTAGTGATATAACATAAACAATGAGAAACAATGAGAAGACAATTTTTAAAAAGTAATATAAATAAAGGAACATAAGTAAAATCTCCATAAGAAGATAAATTATTGTTTAGTGAATTAGTAGGCACAATATTGAATGTCATATTTTTTGTGCTCAATCTCATCTTCAATATTGGAGACTATATTTTTGCCATAAGATGATTTAGGGTTTCTGATTTTCTATGTATTTTAATAACTTCTTGTAGTTTGTGGATGCAAATCAAATTTGTTTGAATTTATGGCTTTTGGCAGTGCCTTGCATGCTATATATAGAAGACATGCATGCTAACCATCCCATTAATGGTTTCACAAAAAATATCTCTTATAATCTCTTCTGAATTTTTTGTGTTCAATAGCATCTTCAATAATGGAAGACCAGTCGATTCATCTTCACAATTGTCTATTTAAAACCTAAAGACACAATTTTGTTATTCTAATCGCTGCAACATTTGGACGCCCCCTTTCCAGTCTCATGTGAGCTTTTCAATTTACACCATACAAGCGAGTAGAGTTTTTCAAATAGTATTTATATCATGTTTGAATATTTTCTGACACCCTCCTAAATGGCACAAAGTTAGTAAATGATCAACAACACAAAAGGACACAAAACCGTTAGATTGTTAGTGTTAGTCAATCAAAAACTAATCTAAAAAGGCATATCAAGAGAGATACTAAAAACATGCTAATATATCTAACTAAAGAAGCAAAGATAATGAGACATCTCCAAATGCCTCTTAGCATGGTCTTAGTTCCTTTCTCCCTTGTTCCTCTCCTCTCCAAGTTCCAAAATAGTGTAGCTCTCAGCAGCTTTTTGCACTATGGATGCTTATGGAGGATTGAGATTGTAGTATTGAGCTTTGAATGTGAAATAAAAAGCTAATGCTATGCTATTGATGCTAAACTGATATATTTTAACCAAAATAACAAGATATTAGATGATTATGCTAAAATGCTCTCTAAAAATGACTATAGCTTAAATGCATGCAAGTTTTTAGGATCTGGATTATGAAGAAATGGGCTCTATTTATAGGGAAAATGGAGCAATGGATGGTTGAGATTGAGTAATCTCAACAAGGGTCAGGATTGAATGATTTCAAATCCATGTGAGGGCTCTCAACCCAATCCCAGGATGACAAGTGTCAATGTGAGATAGGTTGAGAGGGGAGGGAATAAGCATTAAATGCCTGATATGACCTTGGGATTTAGAGTCAAGGTTGGTTGAATGAATAAACTCTTTATTCAAAGAATAAAGCTTTTATCCAATGGATAAACTCTTGTGCAAATGTGAAATGGATGAATATGGTCAAAACAATAAATGTTTGGGGGGACAAGTTTGAAATAACCATAAATGGTTATGTAAGAGCCATAAATGGTCATGTAAGAGCCTTTAGTGGTCTTTGAAGACTTTGAGGGTTAATTTGTTGAACACACAAAGCATTAAATGCTTTTCAAAGACTTTGGAGTCTTTGAGAAGTGACTCCATTTTGCTTAGGAATGTGACAATAATTAGGAGATGGATTAGGCTAATTAGGAAGGGGTTAGAAGAATCTAGAAGGGGATTAGATTTTGCAAGTGGATTTGGTGGGTGAGGGAAAATAGGATTTTATTTAAAATAAAAATTCATTTATTTCAATAAATGTGTGCAAGTTGCATTTGTAGGAAAATGCAAGTGGGGGGGGATAATGATTTAAATAAATGTTTTATTTAATTTATTTAAAAGAGGAAAAGGGGATTTAATTAAATAAATAGATTTTATTTATTTAATTGATTTGAATTTGATTTAATGAATTAATTAAAATAAATTGAATAATTTATTTAATTAATAGAAGAATGTTTGGGGATGAATTAATTAAATATTAATTTAATTAATTGATGGCTAGTGGATTTTTAATCAAATAAATAGCAAATATTTATTTAATTAAGCTGGACAGATTTGTGTGACTACATTTGCCCCTCTTTGAGACGGTGCGGTTTATCGCATCGTTTCAAAGAAAGAAAAATAGGTGTGAAGAAATGCCCCATAAAATGTGAATTTAATGGGTGGCATGCCCCCTCGAGAGATGGGCCGAAAAATTTCAAAAAATCGGGCGAGCTCTCGAAAAAGAACGAAAATTGGCAGGGTGGTAGAAGAGAAGAAGTTAGCTATACGGGTGAAAAATAAAAGAAAACGGGGGAGACATGGAGAAATGGGGGGCTCGGGAAGTTCACGGGGACCACGGCGATGAGCAGGGGGGAAGTTACGATGACCACGAAGGGTATAAATGGGGGTGAAAGAGGTGAAAACAGGATCATTTGTGACCGCGACCAGTTGAAAACGAGAGCTCTGATAGTGACATTTGGAGGAGTGAGCAGGAGTTACGATGCCGATTCTGATCATCGAGCACAGATTCGAGCGAGTCCGACGGTTCCAGTGCCCAAATGACTACGGACCAACGGTACGCAAATTCGAAAACTCAATTTTTGTGTATTTTTGCTAGGTTTTTAGCTGAGTCCAAGTCAAGTCGGAGCAAGAGCGCTGGAACTTTGGTTTTGGCGCTTTTGCTCCATTAATTAGCGCTATTGTACCGCAATGGCACTATTGGCCCCGTGTTTGAGCGCTTTTGACATGCATTAGCACTATTGTATGCAAGTTTTAGCGTTATTGGTTAAGTAGCGCTATTGGTGGGTTAATTGAGCGCTATTGTAGTGAGGTTTAAGCGCTATTGATTAAGTAGCGCTATTGGTGGGTTAATTGAGCGCTATTGAGTTAAAAGAGCACTATTGTAGTGAGGTTTTAGCGCTTTTGTAGTTGTAGCGCTATGGTATAGTTGTTTGAGTGCTCGTGATATAGTTGTAGCGCTATTTGTGGAACACTAGCGCTTTTGTTGGTAAAATAGCGCTTTGGTCTTAAGATAAAAAGATGCCCCAGTTTGGATGCAGAAAATCTCCTGATGCCAATGATTGATGGATGGCAAGGTGAAGTGGGAGTTGTTTTGAACCATAGCAGCCTGATGAGACTTAGGTCATTTGTTAGGATAAATGCCTGTTGAAGTCTAGGTGGCCATGATTGCTTACCTGTTGAGACCCGAAGATACTTGATCAAAGTATCTGATGATAGTCTAGGTTTAAACTTAAGAAAGTTTAAAAATAAAACAACCGATGGTGATTGATGAATGTTCATGTGCAGGAGGATCTGCACGTGTTGGAGTTACGCGAGCGCCATCCTGCGACACAGGGGTTGCGAGACCGATTGACCTAGGCAGAGATTGATTGTATTGCAGCGACGGGTCTTTATGAGGTGATGCACATGCCCGTGATTCGTATGAATCACGGTTTGATCACAGCACTGGCAAAGCGGTGGCACAGCGAGACGTGCACCTTTCATTTGGCACAGGGGGAGATGACCGTGACGTTGGAGGATGTGTGGCGCATCCTACAGATTCTGATTCGAGGAGAGCTGGTCACGTACGATAGATCCTGGGGGACTGTGGCAGTGCAAAGGATATTTGATGAGGATGTATTTATTGATGATGGCTCCATTGCTTGGGAGGATATAGCGGCACTATATGAGCCTCTTCCAGTAGTTTTGTCAGGAATTGTGGGAGGACTGCTGTGTCCAGATAGGCGGTCACATGGGTTGGCAGTGGGATGGGGACAGGTTATCGAGATGATGATGATCGAGGGGACCCGATTTGCATGGGGGTCGTGCGTGCTGGCGCACATGTATCAGGAGCTCCATGAGGTAGTGTACCGAGGGAGAGGTTCCTTAGCAGTGGGCATGACGCTGCTACATATTTGGGCATGGGAGCACCTACCAGTGACTCGACCGGTGAGTCTGAGATTCCGTGTGGTGGATCAGCCGTACATGTTTATGTACAGTGGTATGATGAGTCAGCCCCACTTGGGGAAGTTAGAGTGGTGGCGACGGGCGCTGGATGATCTGGATGCAGTGATATGGCGGCCATACTTGGAGTGTGAGGCATGGGAGGATGACGCAGAGGCACTACCTTATGTGTTCATGACTCGCTTCCTCATTGGGAGGACTGCATATCATGTGGAGAGACAGGTGCCTGGGAGAGTGATGAAGCAGTTTGGACGGCAGCAGGGACTACCTAGTGGATCCGGAGAGTATGCACGGGTGATTCGGGAGAGGTATGCATGGGGTCTAGTGCTACCTTATGATCAGGCACTAGTAGAGTTTTGGACACTGCAGGCGAGGCCATGGGACCTACGACCGAGGGTTGTTGATGCAGGGGTTACAGATAATTATACGCAGTACCGAGCAGCGCACCCGATCCTACGGATATCGGATCCTGCAGAGCCGATCCCAGCGTTTGAGAATGAGAGGGGACGGATACGGAGGAGAGCAGGAGGTCGAGGAGATGGAGGAGGAGATGGAGGAGGTGGTGGAGGTGGAGGAGGAGGAGATGGAGGAGGTGGAGGAGGTGGAGGAGGATTGGGGATGCGGAGCCAGCGGAGAGGGAGAGGTGGACTGCCTCTACAGATCTCACCGGGACCATTGATTCCGAGAGGAGTGCAGCTGAGTGGGAGGGGGATGGAGAGGGAGATCCCGATGGACAGAGGGGAGGGGACTTCTAGAGAGGGAGGTGTAGGGGAGACAGTTATGGACACAGGGGAGGGAGCCACTGGAGATCTGCGGGACCATATTATAGTGCGCTTGCAGACGCAGATAGAGGATTTGGAGGTAGAGGTGGCAGCTAGGGATGTGCAACTATTTGCACGGGAGTCGGAGTTGACGGTGGTGCTGCGGGAGAGAGATACTGCAGTGGAGAGATTGGCGGAGCTGCAGGAGAGAGTCCGGGCTGGAGTAGGAGCACAGGGGCCTACAGGGGAGGTTATGAGGCAGTTTGGGCGAGCACAGGTTGAGATAGAGTACTGGCGGGGTTTGTATGAGTAGGTGGTGCCAGTGAGTCAGCGAGCTCTCAGTTATACGTAGATGTGGTAGACTCAATCAGAGCGATCGCAGAGGATGCAGAGCAGTGGGGGTGTGATGGGTCCTTTGAGGCAGGAGAGATCAGGGGATGCAGGAGGGAGTGGTGGTTCGATGAGGCCTCCACAGAGAGATGGATCAGGGGGTGTAGGCACCAGTGGTGGAGAAGGGGGAGGTGTTGGGACAGCATCAGGCCAGAGCGACATTTGAGAGAGCATTCATGCATATATGTATTTGTATCATTATTTTGTGGACTGTATCTTGGATGGCTCTTGGTAGCCGATTTTTATAGGCTTCATTGTACTCTGATATATCATATGATATATGAGGAGAGCCCATATTTTGATGATATGCATTTGATTATGTATGGGTGTTTATGCAGGATGATGAGTTTATTGCTTAGATGGATATGTGTATATGTATGCATTGATGAGATGTTCCTTATATGCATGTTTTGATGATGATACTGACATATGAATGCAGGTTTATATATGTATGATTTGTTTGATTTTTATTGTAATGCTTTTATGTATGTAATGTCATGATGATGACGTATGCTTATGATGATTTATGAACAGGATCTTGGTGTTTCCTATTTTGATATAATGATGAGATGATTTATGTGATGGTGTTAATGCAATGGTCGAATGAATGATGTTATGCATCTAGATGTTTTTAGATGAATGATTATGGATAAACAAAATGTAAAGTACAAATGTTTATATGATAATGCCTAAATGAATGTGTATGTAAAGTGAATATATATATATATATATATATATATATATATATATATATATATATATATATATATATATATATATATGGTATGAACCAATGTTTAATAAACAAATGGATTTGTGATTCTAAATGCTTAAATATGATTTAAGTACAAATGATAATGTGATGATACTATAACTAATGTTTTAATAATTGCACCTTAATGCAATTAAAAAAAAGAGGATAAATGAATGCAATGCGAATGAATCCTAAAAATGATCATAATAAGATACTTATTAACGAAGGAATGAATGCACTTTTTAACTATAAATGAATGTGTGCAATAATAAATGATACAAGTTGATAAGATGATAATGGATAATTGACACTAAATGAATGCCTAATAAAATGATCTAAAATAATCAAAGACAATTTGATCCCATGAATGAATCGAATTATTGATGATTGATGTAATGATGCAAATGATTTAATGAAAACTAAATGTCAAGAAAATGAACTATATGGTAAGTTAAAAAAAATGACATGAATTTTTAATGCAAAATGCAACTAAATGTTTAATGCAAGATGCAACTAAATGTGAGGATGATATGATCATGAAGAATGCAAGGTTCGTAAGACTTTGCATGATGCATTGATGATGTATCAGAGTACTCGATCGTGATTGTATCCAAGACCAGCTTAATTTTCATATTTTGCATATAAAGCCTACATATGAATGAGCGAACGGATGGGTATTATGCAACGGAATGCAATATATAAACAGATGAGATGAAATGACGATCCATAGTGCTTTATTTTCATCATTGAGCTTTAAAATGTTGGAAGAGAATACAAGCATCTTGACATAATGATTCAAGATGACCTGAGTATTCCTTTCATGGATTTTATGTAGCAAGTTAATACAAACGACTTGATATAAGGGTCAAGTCGACCAGAGTATTGCTTGCGGAACAAACAAGGATTATCTTCGTTCATGCATGACTTGGATCGTCCTCCTTGATCTTAGGCTGATCATATCCTGAGACAAGTGCATACCGTACTAAGAGATAAAACCTTTATCTAGTTTGGATGAGGTAGGAGGAACCAAAGGAAGAGCATTGTACCTGCAAATAAACAGTATATACATAAAGAATAAAGAATAAGGATCCTTGGTAATGGTTCATGCCCATATGGTCGAGGTATACGCTGTAGTCAGCAAGCCGTAATGATCTATGACTGCATTTGGCAGAAGATCACGTAGCTTAGTGAACTTCCCACGTAGACACCATTAGTACATGCCCCAGAACTTCATCAGAAATAATGCGCAAACGATACAAAACAATGCTGCAAGATCCTGATACAGATAAACGAACGATTGTACTCACAAATCAACCAAGTATTTGATAGCTTAACATAATTTTCTTGTCAAAGAAAATGTCATCTTGTCTTTGTTTTGATAAGGAAGGATGCATCCTTGTTGAAGACAGTTTGATTGTTGATGTTGATTGTGTGGTCGATTGATAAATGGTCATTTGTGTGAGTATTTTGTCAATGTTTGTCTTGGTATCTACACGGAGGAGTATGTACAAGGTGTTGCCATGTTTTTGTGTGATTTTTCAATGGTTTTGTCGATGTTTTTGGATTTTGTATTGTTTTGAATGTTTTTTGGATTTTGTGTTGTTTTGAATGTTTTTGGATTTTGAATTGTTTTGAATGAAGAACTTAATGAATCATAAGACAATGTAGAATCCACTTCCATCAATAGGTTAAGGGCATTGCCCCTAGTTTAGACATGACTTATGAAAAAGCGGGACGTAAGATGCATGAAGTATTTATCATAATTGCAGAGAAATAACAAGCCATGGTTTTTCGAATGGATGGATGTATGTATGAAGTAGATGTGATCGCAACAAGTCTCAAAGACAATGGAGCCATAGCCTTTACGAGTGGCGCTTGTTTGCCAGGTTTTCACCACCGTACTTACCCAAGGTGCCACCGGAGTGGTTGTTCACCATTTGGATGCATGATTTTCCTTTACTTTTTTTGAATGTTTTTGTATTTCTTCAGAACATTTTTCTGAATGTTTTTGGTATTTTCTGGTATGCAGGGGAGCCTGATGCTCTGTACACCTTAGGTATAAAACCGTTTGAGGTGCATGTTGTTGATTGGATCTGCAAGCGGTTCTCCTTCTGATGTAGCCAACTGATATGCCCCAGACCCGAATACAGTAGTGACAACATATGGACCCAACCAGTTTGATTCAAACTTGCCCTGATGTTCCCTGTTGGGTTGATTGTGAGGATTCTCTCGTAGAACAAGATCACCTACCTCAAATGTATGAGGTCTAACTCAGTGATTGTAGCTTCTGCTCATGCGCTGCTGATAGGCTTTGAGATGGTTGTATGCAGCTTGTCGCTTTTCATCTAGTAACTCTAAGTCTTGAAGACGGGATACTCTGTACGCTTCATCATCTATCAAATTATGCAAGGAAACCCGTAATGATGGTATCTCGACCTCAATAGGCAAGATAGCTTCTGCACCATAGACCAATGAATAAGGAGTTGCACTTGTATGGGTTCAAATGCTAGTTTGATATGCCCATAGCACTGGATTTAATTGAACATGCCAATCACGGCCGGCATCATTGACTGTCTTCTTGAGGATTCTTAATATGTTCTTATTTGATGCTTCAGCCTGACCATTGCCTTGTGGGTAATAGGGGGTGGGAAAGCGGTGTTGGATATGAAATTTCTCACAAAGTTCACGGACATCCTGATTTTTGAAAGGAAGACCGTTATCTGTGACGATGGACATGGGTACACCATACCGGCAGATGATGTAGTTGAGGATGAATGAGGCGATCTGCTTGCCGGTGACTTGGGTAAGTGGAACAACTTCGATCCACTTTGTGAAATATTCGGTGGCGGTAATAATGAATTTGTGGCCATTAGATGAAGATGGATGAATCTTACCCACAAGGTCAAGGCCCCATTGACAGAAAGGCCATGGTGTCATGATTGGTTGCAGTTCCTGAGCTGGTGCATGTATCAGGTCGCCATGAACTTGGCATTTCTTGCACTTCCTGACAAAGTAGTAGGAGTCCTTTTCCATAGATGGCCAATAGTATCCATTGTGCAGGAGTTTCTTGGCTAGTGATGGAACACTTGCATGGGTTCCACAAATTCCTTCATGTACCTCTTCCAAAGCCTTTGTTATCTCATCTTGTTCCAGACATCGAAGGAGAGTACCATCAAGACCGCATCGATATAGGGTTTCAGCAATAATGGTATATCGAGCAGTTTGGCGAATGAAGGTTTTACGTTGGTTATTTGATTGGTTGGGAGGAAGGGTGTGATCATGGAGATAGGTGTAGAACTCACCATACCATGGGGATTCAGAACCGACAAGGTGACATATCATCTCGGATTCAGGGATATCATAAGCAGGGATCCAAAGCTGTTCTACCAAGAACTCGTAGCGTGTTGAATTTTGCGGAAGATCTAGGAGAGATGCGATGGTAGCCATAGCGTCAGCAGCGCGATTCTGATCTCTTGGTATCTGCTCAAAAGTGATAGTAGTAAATGATGTCTTTAAAGTGTCCACCATTTGCTTATATGGCATGAGTTTATCATCCTTAGTCTGATATTCATCAGTTGCTTGTCGAATGACCAGTTGTGAGTCGCCATATACTTGCAGTTCTTGTAATTTCCATTGTACAGCTAGCCTGAGTCCTGTGATCAAGGCCTCATACTCGGCTATGTTGTTGGTGCATGGAAATGTGAGCCTATAAGACTTCGGGATGCTATCACCTTGGGGTGTGATAAACATAATGCCTGCCCCCGAGCCATGCCTAGTGTACGGGCCATCAAAGTAGAGTTTCCATGGTTGTGTTGTTGTGATCATGAATATCTATTCATCTGGAAAATTGGAAATAAGAGGATGATCGCTTGTGAGGGGTGCATCGGCCAATTGATCTGCAATAACTTGACCTTTGATAGCCTTTCGGTCCACATACTCAATGTCAAATTCACTTAGAATCATCACCCATTTGGCCAAGCGACCTGTCAATGCTACTCTGCTGAGTAAATACTTGAGTGGATCAATCTTTGGAATGAGTTGTACCTTGTGTGTTAACAGATAGTGTCTCAATTTAGTGGCTGCCAGGATTACTGCTAGGCAAGCTCGCTCAATAGGTGTGTAATTGAGTTCATAGCCCACCAGTGTGCGAGAGATGTAGTATACAACACACTCTTTGCCTTCTGCATTATGTTGTGCCAGTAGTACACCCAATGCTGTACTTGTTGCTGAGATATAAAGTAACAACGGTCTACTTGGATCTGGTGGCATTAGCAATGGTGGATTCATGAGATATTCTTTAAGCATCTGAAATGCTTGTTGGCATCGGGCATCCCACTGAAAGCGGATGTTCTTATGTAGCAGGTGTGTGAATGGGTGACACTTATTAGCCAATTGTGCAATAAATCTTTGGATGGATTGAAGGCGTCCTTGTAATGTCCTTAGCTGACTGATATTCTTTGGTGGTGGCATGTCCATGAGTGCCTTTACCTTTGCTGGGTCAACCTCAATACCTTTGCTTGAGACAATGTATCCTAGAAGTTTCCCGGAGGTTACTCCAAAGACACATTTCTTCGGGTTGAGTCGAACATGATATTGTTCCAGTCTATCAAAGATTTTATCTAAGATGTGGAGATGTCCTTCTTTGGTGAGTGATTTTGCTAGTAAGTCATCCACATAATCTTCCATCATGGTATGCATCATGTCATGGAAGATGGTGGTCATTGCTCTCTGATAGGTTGCTCCTGCATTCTTGAGACCGAAAGGCATTACATTCCAGCAATATGTGCCCCATGGACAGGTGAAGGCTGTCTTATGCTGATCTTCTGGTGCGATCTTTATCTGATTGTATCCTGAAAAGCCATCCATGAGTGAAAGCATGGCATGTCCTGCTGTCAGATCCACTATGATGTCGATATTTGGAAGGGGGAAGTCATCCTTAGGACATGCCTTATTCATATTTCTGAAGTCAGTACAAATGTGGATGCCCCCTTTTGGTTTGCCGACAGGCATAATATTGGAGATCCATTCTGCATAATCAGTTGGCCTAATGAAGACAACATCTAGGAGTTTCTTGAGTTCTGTTTTGACTAGCACTGCAATCTGAAGATGCATCTTACGAAGCTTCTGCTTGACAGGTTTGGCCCCTTCTGCTACGGTAAGGTGATGCATGACTAAATCAGGATCAAGCCCAGGCATGTCTGCATACGACCATGCGAAGTTGATCTGATGCTTCTGGAAGAACTCTATAAACTTAGGCTGTTCCTCTAGAGTGAGAAGAGATGCCAGATGTATGATATGAGGATTTTCAAGAGTCCCCACATTGTATTCTTTGGTTTCCTCGATGAGAATCGTTGATCGTTCCTGTTGTGTACTATCAGGGAGAATGTCAAACCCTTCATCCTCAGGCGCCTCAGAGAGGTTTTCACCATTGGATATGCTCTTTCTTTTTACTTTTGTTGGATCAAACAGTGCCACAGTGTGGTTTTCACTGGAAGATCCATGTTTTAATGTTATATTTTTGCAGCTGAAAGGTTTGGCATCCGCCCCGAAGTATGCTGCGCTATTAAGTTCAATGGTGAATCCAGCTTTGTGATCCCCGCTTGGTAGGTTATCCCTTAATTCCAAAAAGTCAATGATGGCCTCATCGTTTTGGAAGAAGTCAAGACATGGGGGATTTGGTTGGTTCCATTCGATGAGTTCAGGATGGATAATGGGCATTACTTCATCGATTAGGTTAAGGGCGTTAGATGTATCAGTGAGGGTTAAGACGTTATGGTGAAGGTCGTTAATGGTACTCTCCCTGTCAGAATCAGGCGTAGGATGAGACGTAGGGTCTGTGGAAGATGTTTACAATTCAGGAACCCAAGTGGTCTTTATCTGTGCTTCTCCATAAAGAGGGATGTCTTTGCGTGGTGGAGGCGGTGATGTGTCTTCCTCATCTGAAGTGTTAAGTTGTACCGAATCAAATTCCCATTCATGTGAGTCGGTCTCTGAATCACTTTCCAGCATCCGATTACTATACCATACTGGGATGTCCTTTGAGTTAAATACTGCAGGTGTGATTGGTTGATGTACCTTGGTAAGGATCAGTGCTGCAGGGTGGTTGATGGAGATTAAAGAATCTGATATGGGAAGTATTGGTAGTATTGACTCAGTGGTTTTTGCTGGAACTGTGGGTGCCATAGATGCTGCTACGGGTTCTGATACAGTTGTTGCTACTAATGGTGCGGTTGATGGGATGACGAGTTCGTTTGATGGGATGAGTGGCATTGGAGATAGTTGTGTTGGGGTTGTGAGCCTCAGTGGGGCAATCGGGATAGTGCTTGATGCCACTTTGATAATGAAAGGTGGCCTTTTGGCAGTAGGCTGACAAAAGGGTTTGCTGGGTTTCCTTTTGAATTTTAATTTAGGGAAGATCTCTTTTTCAAAGCCGAGGCCTGTATTTCCTTTGGGCTTGAATTCCGGCAGCAGAGGTTCATGTCGTCCTTGTTTGCAATATCCCAAAGCACTCTGACCATCATACCCCATTCTTTGCATAATGAGGAGGCCTTTGCCATACTGGTCCGTAGGAAGTGTAACTCGCGGTATGTCAGTGGTGATGGGATCCTTATAGATCCATTCCGCCAGGTCCTCATCTTGTGTTTCTTCCTCTTGACTCTTTCCAAGAACGAATGGCATCAAAGCACATGCTGGTATGTTTAGTGGTTGCTGGAGTACCTGCTGTGGTTTACCATGCGTTCTAGGAGAAGTGGGCATTTGTCCCACACAAAAGAGTTGACTCAAGTTGTATTCCCCGAGACCTTCCTCTGCGATCTTCATCTTAAGCTTTTCTTGCTTGGGTATAGTGGTGTTTGAACAGGCAAGAGAGGCGGGACTTATATACGATGTGGAAGAAATGGCTTCTCGATTATTAGGAACGGTAATCTCTGGTTGATGGTTGATATTATGGCAATATGCAAAGGGATTTGCATCACCCAGAATTGTGATCTCTACACCATTATGTGGGAACTTGATACATTGATGGTAGGTAGATGGAACAGCCTACATGGCATGTATCCAAGGTCTTCCTAATAATAGATTGTATGGCAGAGGAAGGTCCAGAACCTGACAAATGATGTGCTTTACCACGGGGCCCACTTGGATTAGTAGTACCACAGCTCCTTTGGATGAACGCTCCGCATCGTCATAGGCTTTGATTGTGATCTTCTGACGAGGATCCACTGATTCTACTGCATATCCCAATGCTGTGACCAACTGTAGTGTACAAATATTTAGGCCTGCTCCATTATCGATCAAGACTCACTTGATCCTATGCTGGTTAATAAATCCTTCAATGTGGAGTGAGGCATTATGAGGTTGTTGGAAGGAAGAGTTGTCACTTTCAGAAAAAGTGAGACAAGGTGATGATTTGAGACTTCCAACCATGGCTTGAAATTGGTCTGTATTCAGATTTGTAGGGACTGACGCCTCTTGGAGTGCTTGATCCAAGATAGTTTTATGAGAGGGTGATAGAAGCAAAAGCTCTAAAATGGATATAAGCGTAGGGGTTTTGTCTAATTGTTCCACAAGATTGTATTGCTTTGGCATGGAGGTGGTGCCTTGTGGAGCTGCCTTTATGGTAACTTTGCCGCGACGCGTAACAACATTGCAATTTGAGTTGGGATTTTTGAAGGTTATGGTTGCAACTTGTTCATTGGCATCATATAGATGATTTACAGTGTAATTATACGCAGCCTGCGTATAATTAGTGGTATCAGTGCCTCGCCTGGAAGTGGAAGGATCCCTTTGATCTTGTGATGGAAGTAGATTTTTGAACATCAAATGATCATTATTGGTTGTTTTTGGGTTATGTCCTTCAATTTCGATTTCTCCTCGATCAATAAGATCCTGAATGAGATCTTTCAATCGGTGACAATTACTTGTCTTGTGCCCTCTTCCTTGATGGAATTCACAGTGTTCAGTATCTCTCCACCATGCTGGTTTGACTTGAGGCTCATAGTTTGATAGCTTAGGTAGAGTGACCAAATTTTGAGAGAGGAGTTGTCGCAATACTGTTTCAATGGGTTCCCCTAAGGGAGTGTATGTGCGTTTCTATTTTTGCTGACGAGGTCTAGGTTCATCGTGAGATGTGATGCGACCTTGATTGGAAGGAACATTTGTGTTATTCTGAGGTGGAGGATTTTGTCCTGCAAACCAAACCACAGGTTGTGCATTTTGGATAGTCCTGGCATCCACAACCCCGTCATTGACAATATTCTTGTTTTTATTCCAGAAGTTTGGTTTATCTCTGTTGAAGCGTGGGCGAGGACCATCTTTTGGTTCGTTAAAGATTTTGATGAGTCCTTTCTTGATGAGTGCTCGTTCACATTTTAAACCCTTGGTGATCATATCATTAAAAGAGTCTGTGTCTTTGACATCCAGGTGAAATTCCATTTCTTCGTTTAAGTTGGAAATGAATATTTCCACTAGTTCTCGTTCAGGTAACTGAAGAGAACGTCTGCTAGACATTTGACGCCATCGTTGCAGGAATACTGAGAATTGTTCACCTGGTTTTTGTTTGGTGTTGCACAGATCAGCCATGGTGATGTCGCGTTCAATGTTATGAGAGTAATGAGCTAGGAACTTCTGGATGAGCTCCTTAAATGTTCTAATGCCTCCTGGTAGTCAGGAAAACCATGATGTGGTTTTTCCTCCCAAGCTTTGGGGAAAAAGGCACATTAGGTAGGTGTCTTCATATGCCACTTCAAGACAAGCGGAAAGAAATTCTCGGACATGATCACGGGGATCCCCCTTTCCTCTATATTTTTCGAATTTGGGTGTTTCGAATCCGCATGGAAATGGTGGCATGTAAAGATTCCTATCAAAAGGATAGGGACAGATGTTATTGAGGGAGAATTGGTTAGTCTTGACACCACTATGAAGCTGTTGGGCGAGATTCTCGACTTGTTGCCGCAACATCTCCATTTCATTTGGAGGAGGAGGTGGTGGGTTACCTCGAGGAATGTTATATCTGATGGGATCTCTACCTCTTTTCTCTTCATGGCGACTTTGTCTTTTTGATGCTTGTCTTAATTGGGCAAGATCAAAGTCAAAGGGGAGTTTTGCTCCTTCTTGAGCGAGTCTTAAGAAGTGAGCATCCGCATTGCTCCTGAGTATTTTGTCAAACAATCTATTAAAGAGAGGGTTATGCTGAGCCCTTTCTATTGTTGCAGGAGTGGGAGTACTTGGGTTTTCGTCATCTGCATTTCCTCCAAGTGCTTCTTGAAATTCATTGAGATTTTCCTCTTCTTCTTCTTCCCTTTCTATTTCTCGTTGCCTCGACTGTGATCGGGTTTGAGCCATTTTGTTTATGATTTTTTGTTGAAATTGCATGAAAATGATGATGAGTGTTTGATGAAATGAGAGATTGATGATTTGGTGAATTGTGTTGCACGTGGATCTCTAGCACTTTTAAGGTAGATGTTACCGAAATTCCTTTTTTGAATTGCTTGTTTGTTTGAGAAGATTTGATGTGATAAGGTGTAGAGAAATCTGAGATGTTTTACAAATTTAACTACCTAGTAATGAGAGGATTCACTCATGAACTAGTTTTAACCTACGTAGATGTGTCTCTTAGGATGAGCTTATCCTAGATGTAGAAACAATCTAAAAAGTGATGTGATGTGTTTGATTTCAAGCAATATCTAAAAAGAGAACTTGGGACAAGAACCTCTTAATGTTTTGAGAGTTGGGACGGATTGATGATGAAGTGATGATGTATGAGTGAGATGATGGATGAAAAATGTTTTCAATTTTAATAAAAACTTTGTGTCACAAATGGGACGAACTCTACCTCTTCTCTTTCAGGTGTTGGAGGTATTTCTCGAGCTGTGTTGTAGGTGATGCAGATGTTGGGGAAAAAGTTGGGATTAATCTTTCCTCCTTGATTTTTGTGATAACTCAGAGCTCTATATTGCATAAAAGCTCTGCGGTTCAATGATTCGGAATCAAATTCATTTGTTTTGCCTGGAAGGTATAGACGCATGCGATGTAGAAAGACTCTATGTGAGACAAAGATTTGTCTATTTATATAGAAGAATTTCCTCCTTTTGATCAAAGCCTTTGAGCTCAATGGTCTTCGTTTCAAGTTGATATTCTGATGACGCTTCTTCTTTCGCAAGATGTGAAGAATGGTCACAAAATTTGACTCTTTGTTGTTTGTACCTTGTTTTTGATGTTTTTGGTTGTTTTGATAGATGTTTGGTTGGATGAATACTTTGTTTTTGGGATTGATTTTTTGATTTTTCTTTGACAAGAAAACAAAGCAAGCACACAAACACAAGAATGTTGCCCCAAAGGCACAAATGAGTATGGGTCTAGATCAACCCAATCCTTGGACTTGTATATGACCCTTCCTTTAGATGTATTTTAAGGTGTATTTCCAAAGCCTAAAGTCGGCTCAATTTGCACTTGGTCTTTAAAACGAACACACTTCAAACACTTTTTATCCCTAAGGTCAAATGGCCAGTTGTGATAAATTTAGCCCACATCTTGATATTTCTTCGACTTTGGTACTACATACCTTCTGAATCCCGCCGTGGCAGGTAAGGATGTGATATACTAAGTCTTGCGCGAGCATAACAAATAGATGATCCCTATGATGGGGGAGTCACCACTTTTATCAAGCCACAAGTGACTTTTCAAAAAGCCATGTTTCTACTCAAGGAAATATGTATGGTGAGTATCTTGGGAGCAAAACCATCTATGCTCTTGCACTAAATTATATCTCAAATATTCTCAATCAATAGAACGGATGGGCTACTACTTAAAGGTGTTGAGTCATGTTCGATGTTTTTGGACATAAGTTCATTCTGCAGTGACTCACTTAAGAGCCTTGTAACTGGTGGTGGGGCCCATTTGCCCTTTCGGCCAGTTACACTATAGAAACAGCTATACCCAAGGCTACAGCTTTCGCTCTCACCTGATTTGTATAGCGGCTCGAAGGATTTACCGCTCAAGGTCATTCCCAAGAGTATCGATCCCTTGGCAGGCCTCTCTTAAAAAGATAAAATTTGAGTGTTACTAACACTTTTCTCTTGTACCTAGGACCACGAGAGCCAAGGGAGAGGATAGTGTGTGTTAGAGGTAGGACCACTCGACTGACTTTTTGCACAAGCGTGCCAAACACGTAAAACACTTGTTCTTTTTAATCCAGTATTTGCAAATGTGATCTAACTATTTGGAGATGTTGCTCCAACAGCCATGGTGTTCATTTTAACTTCAAAGGCAATGTGTTTTGTAATCTAGAATTCGAAAATCCTGGTCAACTTAATGAAATACACGTTTGCTTGAAGTAAAATTTGTTTTGCAAAATTGAGACAAGTTGATTGTTCTTTTTATTTGCTCAAAAATTGAAGTGTGGCTTGTGATTTTTAAGTTTGATGCAATAAAAGCAAATTTGTGTGTTGATTTTAAGCACCAAAATGAAGATGAATCCTAACTTGCTATGGAAGTAAATGTTTGTTTTAAAGTGTTTTAAGAGCACCAAAGGAAAATTTGTGATTTTAGTGATGAGTTTTTAAACCTACAAAAACAATAAATAGTTAGTAAAATCTATGTCCAAGGGGGGGCTTCCACAAGCCT
The DNA here is from genome assembly GCF_030272615.1 of Cryptomeria japonica. NCBI lineage: Eukaryota > Viridiplantae > Streptophyta > Pinopsida > Cupressales > Cupressaceae > Cryptomeria > Cryptomeria japonica. The sequence continues at coordinate 615,447,775 of NC_081406.1, read as the reverse complement.
AAGATTTTCAATTTTTTGGTTACAAGGTGAGTTTTACAACATTCTGTTGCAATAGCGCTAGTCTGTTTTTAAACAGAAGCGCTATTTCACACAGAAGCGCTGAAAGAAGGATAAAGCCCGAGAGGCAAAAGCGCTTAAAGAGTTTTAATAGCGCCAAAAGAACAGCAAATGTGCCAAAACAAATACAACAACGCGGAAAGTTTAACAATAGCGCTATTGTAGTGACAATAGCGCTAAAATGGAAACTATCGGTAGCGCTAGAACGTGTTCAATAGCGCCGAAGCGCAACCTGTGTGGCAATTTCAACAATCAAACATGTTAGTTTGCAAAGACAAATGGTATTTTTGCGTGTTCGATTCACGTCGGGTTCACCAAATGACGCCCTCCTAAATGGCACAAGGTTAGTAAATGATCAACAACACAAAAGGACACAAAATCATTAGATTGTTAGTGTTAGTCAATCAAAAACTAATCTAAAAAGGCATATCAAGAGAGATACTAAAAACATGCTAATATATCTAACTAAAGAAGCAAAGATAATGAGACATCTCCAAATGCCTCTTAGCATGGTCTTAGTTCCTTTCTCCCTTGTTCCTCTCCTCTCCAAGTTCCAAAATAGTGTAGCTCTCAGCAGCTTTTTGCACTATGGATGCTTATGGAGGATTGAGATTGTAGTATTGAGCTTTGAATGTGAAATAAAAAGCTAATGCTATGCTATTGATGCTAAACTGATATATTTTAACCAAAATAACAAGATATTAGATGATTATGCTAAAATGCTCTCTAAAAATGACTATAGCTTAAATGCATGCAAATTTTCAGGATCTGGATTATGAAGAAATGGGCTCTATTTATAGGGAAAATGGAGCAATGGATGGTTGAGATTGAGTAATCTCAACAAGGGTCAGGATTGAATGATTTCAAATCCATGTGAGGGCTCTCAACCCAATCCCAGGATGACAAGTGTCAATGTGAGATAGGTTGAGAGGGGAGGGAATAAGCATTAAATGCCTGATATGACCTTGGGATTTAGAGTCAAGGTTGGTTGAATGAATAAACTCTTTATTCAAAGAATAAAGCTTTTATCCAATGGATAAACTCTTGTGCAAATGTGAAATGGATGAATATGGTCAAAACAATAAATGTTTGGGGGGACAAGTTTGAAATAACCATAAATGGTTATGTAAGAGCCATAAATGGTCATGTAAGAGCCTTTAGTGGTCTTTGAAGACTTTGAGGGTTAATTTGTTGAACACACAAAGCATTAAATGCTTTTCAAAGACTTTGGAGTCTTTGAGAAGTGACTCCATTTTGCTTAGGAATGTGACAATAATTAGGAGATGGATTAGGCTAATTAGGAAGGGGTTAGAAGAATCTAGAAGGGGATTAGATTTTGCAAGTGGATTTGGTGGGTGAGGGAAAATAGGATTTTATTTAAAATAAAAATTCATTTATTTCAATAAATGTGTGCAAGTTGCATTTGTAGGAAAATGCAAGTGGGGGGGGATAATGATTTAAATAAATGTTTTATTTAATTTATTTAAAAGAGGAAAAGGGGATTTAATTAAATAAATAGATTTTATTTATTTAATTGATTTGAATTTGATTTAATGAATTAATTAAAATAAATTGAATAATTTATTTAATTAATAGAAGAATGTTTGGGGATGAATTAATTAAATATTAATTTAATTAATTGATGGCTAGTGGATTTTTAATCAAATAAATAGCAAATATTTATTTAATTAAGCTGGACAGATTTGTGTGACTACATTTTCTATATACGTTGTGATGAATGCGAATAGATACCATCAAACTCTAGAATCCTAGATCTCTTTCTAGATATAGAGTGTTGAATGTTTATCGACATATAATTTTTGTAATCCACATATTGTTAGTATTCATTTTACTTATTTTTGAATTGTGGCGATAAAATCTTTCTTTTAATGACAAGTTGAATCTACAGGTGATGCTTAAAAGAAAAGCACTTTTTGAATCTACAGGCGATGTTGACAAGAAAAGCCATTTGGTCCATGAAGTGACGGTTAGGTTTAATGCTATATTTAGGGCACTTTGAAATCATTTTTTGTTGTTTTCCACAGATACAAATTTGAGTTCAATATCTGAAAATTGTAATTTGTTCAACATAGCAAGCAATCTTCTGATTTATTTATTAAGTTTCAAAAGAATTGACAATTAGTATGAGTTTTAATTTTGATTTAGCCACCCAACTTGTTTGTGTATAATAAACTAGGGGCATCTATTCCTTTTAAATATATTGTGTTATCATGGAACTCCACTAAGTTTTCTCTATATTCATTACAATCTGATTCACAAATAAAGAAAAAGTAATGCATTTAAAAAGGTCTATACTATACTATTCTTAAATTTATGTTGCCAATTGATTTACAAATGGTTTGAAATGAAAAATGCAAGGAACAAGCAAAAAAAAAAGTTACAACTGCAATAATGTAGAGCGTAATCCAAGAGAGGATTGCATGCTTGTTGCCCATGATTTAATTGATTAAATTTGATTGATTAGAATAATAATATATTTTATAATTATACCTTTTATTAAAATTAGAATTTTCAAAATATATTTTTAAGTACAAAAATAAAAAGGGTTCCATTTATATCTTAATTTAGTTTTAAATTTGATGATTCATTTAAAGTTTAGAAAAAATAGAATTTATTTAAATTTTATAATTTGAAATGAATTGCTATAGAAAGATTCTATTTACGTGTGAAAATAAAAAATAGAATAGAGATGTTGCTTATATATCTAAAAAATTTAGACAGGTTTTATTCCTATCTAGATTTTAATTTCAAATTTGTTCTTAAATTAATTGTTTATTTATTTATAAATTATAAAAAAAAAAATTTAATTTTATAATTTAAATTGATTTGCATGAAAAAAAAAAAATATTTTAATTTTATAATTTGCGTGCCAAAAAAAGGTAAAATAGAATAGAAATGTTAGTTAAGAAAAATATAGAAAGGTTCTTATTTACACGAAAAAGGAAAAATAGAATAGAAATGTTACTTATAAATTCAAATTTAGAAAGGTTTTATTCATATGTAGATTTTAGTTTCAAAATTTATTCCTAAATTAAATGTTTAATGGGAGTGTGCACAAAGATGGTGGTCAGAAAAGTGGACACCACCCAAAAAAAACTTGGAAAAACAAGCAGCGCGTACGCGGTTTTAAAATTTCAAATTCCCGCATACGTGCTTAGGTTTGTTCTTCCTGAGCCTAGAAAAGGTAGCGTGTACACGCTGCTTTTAGGAAACTGAGCATGTATGCGCTACGCCTAGGAAAATTAGCGCGTATGCGCTGCTTATAGGAAAATGAGCGTGTACGCACTAATAATCCAAATAAAACCACGTACACGGTGCCTGGTAAAAAAAGTTTAAAAAAAAAACTGGGTCTCATTTACCCATAAAGCGCATTTTTTACTTTGTTTTTTTCCCATTTTCTAACCTAAACCATGAATGGGGTGCTAAATTTGTCATCCAGGCTATGGATCAAGGTTAGTTTTTGTTTATTTTTGTCTTTCTTTTTGGTTTATGTAATTTGTTTTACATTTTGAATTTAATTTCATTAATTTTGATTAGGTTTTTTCATTTTTTGTTTCAAAAACCAGATTCTTCTAATCCAAAACAAGAACAACCAAATGCACCTCCTGAAAACCCACAAGAACAACCAAATGCACCTCCTGAAAACACACAAGAACAACCCCCAATTCCTCCTCCTGACCGCACAGCCAAAACACAGGAAGAATTAATTAATCATTTAGGACATAATACATCTAAAATCAATAGACTGATTGTAAAATTGAAAACTTCTGAACTTGACCATCATCAATCCCTCGCCACTAGCCTAGAAACTTTAGCTAGTGGTGCCATAGCTGTTTCCACAGAAATTACCAAATGGGGAAGCTTTAGGGATAAGTGTCGTCAATTCTATGCCAATGGGCTATCATACGATGAAGTTAAAAACAAAAATATTTCTAAACAACAAATATGTGCCCTTTTGTTGACCCCAAAACTGGTCAGTCATTACCTCCTAATGCAAAGAGGTTTCCCATACATTGGTGTACCAATGTGCAGATGAAAAATCTTTTTTGGCAGAGGTGGTGGATGGTCTTTGATGATCCACCTTGTAATAATTATGAGGTGACATTATATTTTTTGAGAAAAATATATTGTGAGTTTGTGCTCAATGTGCGCCCAAATTATTTTGACATGAGAGAGTTTTATGGTAGAGGTGGTGGCTCTGCCCAAGATAGACTTGGAGCCCGTAGGCGATTAGCCGCGGAGAGTCGCTGCCCCCTAGCACCCAAACCCAAGGTGCATCAGGCTGTCCCATTAGAGCTAAAAGAGTTGATTGAGTTACAGACTCTTCAGGCGGCTACAACATTGATTGGTGCCATCATCCAACATGGGATATCATTAGCACACCCTATTGTATTGGATGATGAGCCGGTAGAGGGCGATAGAGAGCCCATTGAGCATATGTGTGTCAGTTGCTCGGGGATATGCTCGAGGATAGATGATGCAACCAGTGCAGATGGATACTCATATCATCTATACACGATTTGCGGTTGTAGATGTCAGGCTCACATGGTTGAGGATGTCACGCTGACAAATGAGTTGATGGACATGGTGTTTGCCCATGAGCCACAGACACAGGCGTGTTGATTTGAATTCATAACATTTTATTTATCAGTCACTTTAATTTTGTAATTACATAAATGAATTTTCATTTATACATCGATTTAAATTGAGACAAACAATATGCATTTCAGGATGCAGCAGCGTCATCCCATACACGTCCCCCAGTTACCATAGCTGCAACTTCGACGCGTGAGGTATAAATTTTGTAACATGTTAAAATAGAATAGTACACTTTGAATTCAAAAAAATACAAGATATACTAACTATCTTTAATGCTTGGTCCAATTTCTAGTTTGTAGGTGTTGACAGGGGATGAAATGTCCCAGATTGATGACATACCCTACCGATGCGATCTCTCAAGTGCCCTGAGTCCAAAAGATTGTCAAAATTTGATGGATTGTTTCTTCCAATCCATGACACATACGATCGATCTGTTTGATCCCATGGGGTCGCATGAGGCTCCTCTAGAATGGCCTATCTCAGTTTTTGATGACTCAGAGCCATTTTCAATTGGTAGCATTTTTTTACCTGCTCAAAAAACCGTCAATTGCTTGCAAGGAAAAGTTGCAAGATTGGTTAGAATTGATTATGTTCCTCGTGTGCACAAACCGACGTCGTGAGCGCATCTAGGTGGGTAGGTTTACACTAGGCATGGCCCTATTGTGCATCCTAAAGCACCAGAATGTCAAGAGTCATACCCTACCAGTGAGATCTCTCATGTGCCCTGAGTCCAAAAAATTGTCAAAATTTGATGGACTGTTTCTTCTAATCCACGACACATAAAGTCGATTTGTTTGATCCCATGGGGTCACATGAGGCTCCTCTACAATGGCCTATCTTGGTTTTTGACGACTCAGAGGCATTTTCAATTAGTAGCATTTTTTCGCCTGCTCAAAAAACTGTCAGTTGCTTGCAAGGAAAAGTTGCAAGATTGGCTAGAATTGATTATGTTCCTTGTGTGCACAAACTGATGTCACGAGCGCATCCACATGGGCAATTTTACGCTAGGCATGCCCCTATCATGCATCCCAAAGAACTAGAATGTCGAGAGTCATACCCTACCGGTGCGATCTCTCAAGTGCCCTGAGTCCAAAAAATTGGCAAAATTTGACGGACTGTTTCTTCCAATCTACGACACATACGGTCAATCTGTTTGATCTCGTGGGGTCACGTGAGGCTCCTCTACAATGGCCTATCTCATTTTTTGACAACTAAGAGCCATTTTCAATTAGTAGCATTTTTTTGCCTGCTCAAAAAACTATCAGTTGCTTGCAAGGAAAAGTTGCAAAATTGCCTACAATATATTATGTTCCTCGTGTGCATAAAATGACATCGTGAGTGCATCTGGGTGGGCAGGTTTATGCTAGGAATGTCCCTATCATGCATTCCAAAGCACCAGAACGTCGAGAGTCATACCCTACCGGTGAGATCTCTCAAGTGCCCTAAGTCCAAAAAATTGTCAAAATTTGATGGACTGTTTCTTCCAATCCACAACACATACGGTTGATCTGTTTAACCTTGTGCGGTCGTGTGAGGCTCCTCTACAATGGCCTATCTTGGTTTTTGACGACTCAGAGCCATTTTCAATTAGTAGCATTTTTTCACCTACTCAAAAAACCGTCAGTTGCTTGCAAGGAAAAGTTGCAAGATTGGCTAGAATTGATTTTGTTCTTTGTGTGCACAAACCGACATCACGAGCGCATTCGGGTGGGTAGGTTTACGCTAGCCATGCCCCTGTCATGCATCCCAAAGCACCAGAACATCGAGAGTCATACCCTACCGGTGCGATCTCTCAAGTGCCCTGAGTCCAAAAAATTATCAAAATTTGACAGACTGTTTCTTCCAATCCATGACACATACGGTTGATCTGTTTGATCCCGTGGGGTCGCGTGAGGCTCCTCTACAATGGCCTATCTCAGTTTTCGACGACTCAGAGCCATTTTCAATTAGTAGCATTTTTTCGCCTACTCAAAAAACCACCAGCTGCTTGCAAGGAAAAGTTGCAAGATTGGCTAGAATTCATTTTGTTCCTTGTGTGTACAAACCGATATCATGACCACGTCTGGGTGCACAGGTTTACGCTAGGCATGCCTCTGTCATGCATCCCAAAGCACCAGAACGTCGAGAGTCATACCCTACCAACGCAATGTAGAAGTTGCTTGACAACTTTTTTGACAATTTTTTTGACAACAATGACAATTTTATCTCAAATTGTATCTAGTCTCAATCTATGACCCCTATGACCCAATAATGACTCAAATAATTATCCATGATTATACAAGAATCAAGAATGCTCATGATTGACTAGGGACTCATCACATATACTCAAAACATAGTCACAAAACATTGACACAGAAAATAGTCACAAAATATTGTCACATATTATTCAAAAATTTGCCTCTAAATATGGTCAAATCAGCTCTTGGCTATTTGATTATACAAAAAATTGTTTTATAAATAATCTCATGGGCTTTTATACAAAATTTGGCATTACAATATATGCGATTCAGCTCATCGCCATTTTAATATACAAATAATCTCATGGGCTTTTATACAAAATTTGGCATTACAATATGTGCGATTCAACTCATCGCCATTTTAATATACAAAATTTGGCATGTACATATGTACAAATAAGCTCATTGCCACTTAAATATACAAAATTATGCCCCTAAACATGTAAAAATCAGCTCATGGGCATTTATATATACAAAAAATGAATATAGAACAATTCGTCGACGATTTATACAAAATTCTCAAAATCATTCTACTCTGAACCGTAGAATCAATCAAGTGAGCCTTCAGGATCAGCTCTAACGCATATTGTGTCAAGTATTGCCTCGTGGTCAGATTCACTAACTTTCCATAAAATCTTGTTATGAGGTCTACCACAATACTTCATCAAATGAATATTTGTTGCAACAACAAGGTTAGAGAAATGAAGAATATGTCTGTGTGTTTCAAAGTCCTAGAACAACCAAACATCACAATTCTTGATAGGGTATCTCTGAATCCATGTTCTTGTCACGACAACAGACCCTATTGGGTACTCAATACCCTCTCTGTTAATGATTGTGGTTGTCAATTTTCTTTTAGGCTCAACACAACGACACAAATAGTAATATGTTCCTTCTTCATTGTTCTCTTCTGCAACAAATGCATACACATGACTTGCATTTTATAAAGTGCTAATTAATAACAAAAATAAAGTATGATGTACAACAAAATGAACCAAAAAGAATACTTGCAAAAAAATTAACTCAAAAAATCACCTGAATCCACTAGGTCGGATACATGGTCAAAATCCACTGATGTCTCCATCTGGCTCAATTGTAGTGCTTTGGGAATTTGATATGAATCAATGGGAACCAACGGTCTACAAGACAATTTGTCAACCCACTCTTCTGATTCACATTCTTCCCACAAACAATGCATGCATGAAGAGCAAAAACATACCATCTGTCTCATATAAATTACCAGTGAACTTGAATTTGAACTCATAAATGAGTGCATGTCACTCGATCCTGCAACTGTACAACAATCTAGATAGTTTTCAATGTCAGATTCAATAATCAACAAAAAATATCTATGAACCAATGACGTACCTGGATTACCTGGACCCATCATAGACTTACACCATCGCACAATTGTTTCTACATCTACCAACTCAGCACCACCTTCGTACTTCAATTCTTCCCTAGCTAGGGCTCTTTTCACACATGCTCCTGCACCATTATGCTCTCCCTTACCATGTCCAGCCTCTATGAAATTCCAAAAATGTTGTACACCGCTTGTCACATGCATCCTTCTCAGCCAATAAAACATTTGTGCATTCTTGAATTGTGTGGTGCAATTATCTGACCATATTAAGTGTTGGTTGTATCGTATGTTCCTTTCCCTTAAACTATCATAGAAAAATTTAAAGCATCCTTGTACAAACTCCGATGAATGAGTACGATCATCACTTATGTAGAAGTAATACTCTCTTACAACCTTTCTATCCTCCTCTGTGCTATCATTTGCATGGATGAATGCTATGTGTACAAAAATAGAAACTTGTGTAGAGTGATAATACATGGATTGCACTTCATTTTGAGGTTGTAGTGTATAATTTTCAGTGAAATCAATGATAGAGACAATGGTGCCAAGAGGAAATGTGTCCTTACACAACTTGAATTTCTCATCTAACCATCAAGCTCTATGTGTATGCATTATGTACTCATAAACTAGTTTCTCTTGAAACATTTTCATAAATTGAGCTACACATATATCATTTTTCACTAGCTCACATCTCTTCAAATATTTTCCATCTTTAACTCCATATGTGACTATCTTGTATTTTCCGAAAGAAACTAGTTTCGTACCAATTTCATGTGTGCTCTCCAAATGTATGCATCTTGGTAAATGTTGCAAATCACCACATATAGCACATGAACCTTCCAAACAAGACATCTTATAATAAATGCAACCATCATGTCTATTACATAACACACTTGAAATAAATTCTCTTGCCAACTTAGGACTTGCTTGTATATTACATTCCTGCAAAACATCACTAGTGTGCAAAGTAGAACAAATATGACGAAAAATATCATAATGCATGGAAAATTCAATATGCATCCTACAACAACACGTGATGCGTACATGATTAATTTTAATATAAAATGGTTTTGTCATTTCAAAAAATATTTGAGAAATTTTTATTTGAGGAAACTTTTGAAGGAATCTTTCATAAAGTTTAGTTTGAGTCATAACTAGTGTTTCGCATGTGACTCATGATTTTTAGACCCAATTCGCCTTCTAACAACATCTCTTTGGTTGGGCGATACTCTTGTGTTGTCATGCCAAAAAAATTTAATTAATGTTCTTAGGGCATCTACAACAACCTTGTCTTTGTGTGGTAGTCTACCCAAGAATTCCCAAAGCGAATTATTGTTAGGTTCCTCTATTTGTTCCCGCCTCTTTAATGCTTTACTTAATGTTGTTCTACTAATGTTTAATGACTTACTTGTTTTGCTTATCAAACAATCTTTATTTATTTTCTTGCTCATTATGGTTGATGTAATGACACGTCGAGTAGCATTAGAATCTTTACTACGTGATTTTGAACCAATAGATTGATATGCATCAAATAGATTTCTGACAATAGTTCTTTCATTGTTACTTTCAGATGATCTTAGGCCTAGAATTTTCATTGTCTCTCTAAAGTTCAAATTTTTAATCATTTGAACAATTAATTGACATCTTGCGGTTTGATTTAAGTTTTTAAAATAGTTTTTCCATATTATTTTAACCATTCTCCTACAAGTTCATTCATTCATTTTATTGGGCATTAACTTCAATATATTCTCATCAATGTCAATTAGATACTTTGGTTTCCTACGAATGATTCTAGGAGGTGTTAACATCGGTGCATTATATACATTCAATTCATCAAGTAGAGAAGGTGTAATATGTTCATCATTTAATTGATTATTCAATGTGGTATCTTCTTCAATTGCATTAGGTTCAAACGGTAAATTATCAAATGTTTCTTGTTCAATTGCATTAGGTTCAAATGGTAAATTGTCAAATGTTTCTCATTCAATTGCATTAGGTTCAAACGGTAAATTATCAAATGTTTCTTCTTCAATTGCATTAGGTGCATTATATTCATTTGGTAAATCGAATTGAGATGTTGAGGTTGACATACCTACTTCTCCCATTGTTCTTATGTCACACAATTTCTTCATACGCTACCTTTGTCTTTCCTTTTGAGCCTCTCGTTGTTCTATTGTTCCTCGCTTGTTCTTTCCCATGGTCGAGATAGAATTAACCTAAATAGAATCATATTACATATATATGTAAAGAAAAGTCCAAAAATAAATAAATAACCATAAGTATGCATCTTATCACTATTTTTTGGAATCAAAATATTACAGAATCCCAATTTAATCATTTGAAACCATGCAAAAACAAAAAACTAATAAAAACAACAATTCAATCATTTGAAATCATGCAAAAACAAAAAATTCACTTACTTTTATGTGTACAACACTAATAGAAGTGCAGACATAGTTCCAGTGGGGCCTTCAATGACCTCAAAAAATTCTTTTGAGGCCGTTGAGGCTCTTGGGCAACTAAAACTATGTCTATAAACCGCATACGCGCTGTTAGACCATAAAATGTTGACAAGCCCAATGATATTCTTTTCTCCCATTCTGGGTTGATAAGTAGCGTGTACGCGCTACTAAGCCTAAAAAATGTTATCCCAGGGTATTGAATAATGGGAATAGTACCCTGTACGCACTTATGAGTAATAAGTACAGCGTACGCGCTACTAAGCCTTAAAAAAGTTATGGAAGGGGTATGGAGGAAGGGAGAGGGAGAGAGTGAGAGAAGAGGGGGGGAAGGGAGAGACAGGGAGAGGAGAGGGGAGAGGGAGAGAACATGGGGGGAAGGGAGAGGTAGAGGGAGGGAGAGAGGGAGACAAGTGGGGAGAGGGAAGGGAGAGAGAGGGAGAGAGAGAGAGGGAGAGAGGGAGGGGGAGAGAGAGAGGAGAGGAGAGGGGAGAGGGAGAGAGAGGGAGAGAGGGAGAGAACATGGGGGGAAGGGAGAGGTAGAGGGAGGGAGAGAGGGAGAGAAGAGGGAGGAGGGAAGGGAGAGAGAGGGAGAGGAGAGGGGAGAGGGAGAGAGAGGGAGACAGGGAGAGGGAGAGAAGAGGGGGGAGGGAAGGGAGGGAGAGGAGAGGGGAGAGGGAGAGGGAGAGAGAGAGAGAGAGAGAGAGAGAGAGAGAGAGAGAGAGAGAGAGAGAGAGAGAGAGAGAGAGAGAGAGAGGAGAGGGAGAGAAGAGGGGGGAGGGAAGGGAGAGAGAGGGAGAGGAGAGGGGAGAGGGAGAGGGGAGAGGGAAGGAGAGAGAGAGAGAGAGAGAGAGAGAGAGAGAGAGAGAGAGAGAGAGAGAGAGAGAGAGAGAGAGAGAGAGAGAGAGAGAGAGAGAGAGGGAGGATAGTGCTAGGTGTTTGTTAGGTGTACGGATTGCTGCTCACTTGGAATCAAAACATAACAAAAAACAAGGAATTTTTAGTGCAAATTCTCAAAATGCTTCATAATTTCGAAAGATCAACCCTTACAATAGTTCAAACAAGACAATATATACCACTCCAGGTTGGTTAGCCACCTGTACGGACATGTACATGTCCAATAACACTAAAATTTGACATTTTGATGCCTAAAATGACACTTTTTGATGCCTAGAAGATATAAGGTTGATATCAAAGCCTACAAAACACCTAGGAACACTACTCACACCTACAAACCAAACACAAAACATGCCTAGATCTTTTCAAAACAAAAACACATTAAAAACTCACTTTTTACAACGTTTTGCCAGGCAACTCCAAAACTGGCAATTTTGAGCAAAAGATGAAAATAGGAAATCAAAACCACACAATGAGTTCAAAACTCATCCAAACAACTTAAAGAAACACAAAAATAACTTAATCAACCTTTCCCAATCAAATCTAGTAAAAACCAAACTTACTCTCAAACCTGTGTTGAAAATGAGGCCTAGGTGCTCTTGCACCATACTCCCCCGCTGACAAAGAAGTCAAGTGACTCCTTTGGGCAGAAAAGAGAGAGGAATACCAGCCTTGTGGAAGTCACTTTTAGGTATCCAAGTGGCTTCAGAGGCTGGTTGATCTTTCCACTTGACCAAATGTTCAAAGTAGTCATGCTTTCTAGTCTTCTTGATGATTCTGGAATCGAGTACCTATTCAGGAATGGGAGAAGAAGAAGAAGGGAGAGGTAGATCAAAAAGGGAATTTGAAATGTCTGAAACTCTTTGATTCTCTACTGGAGGCTGCCCTTTGAAGGGTACCAAATCTGTAACATTAAAGATAGGAGATAAAGAAACATCAACAGGTAAATCAACTTTATAAGCATTTGGACCATACTTAGCCAAAATCCTGCAAGGTCCAATTCATCTCATTTGTAACTTGGTAGGAACTCCCTTTTGCAATCTAGATTTGTTGAGATGTACCATCACAAAATTACCAACTGTGAATTGGACATCCCTCTTTGAAGCATCCACCCTTGCCTTGACTCTTGCTGTGGTATCCTGCAAAGACTGCTTAACCTGTTCATGTATCTCTTTCAGAGATTGAGCCATATCTTCTGCTGTCCCACTAACATGTTGCAAGTTAGTCACATCATGTAACTCAAAAAAAACCTCTTGGATGAATACCATAAACAACCTGAAATGGACTCTTACCAGTGGATCTGTTTACACTGTCATTGTAGGCAAACTCTGCCTGTGGGATGAGTTGATCCTAGCTTTGTCCATACTCCTTGGTGAGACATCTGAGGAGATTACCCAATGTTCTATTTACCACCTTTGTTTGGCCATCTATCTGTGGATGGTAAGCTGAACCAAAAGACAAGTTAGTACCCAATTTCTTCCACAAAGTCTTCCAAAAATGACCCAAAAACTTTACATCTCTATTTGATACAATGCTAGATGGCAAACCATGTATTCTGACAACTTCTTTAAAGAAAAGAAAAACAATATGACTAGCATCATTAGTAGTTTTGCAAGGTATAAAGTGAGCTATTTTACTAAATCTGTCAACAACCACAAAGATACTATCATGCCCTGTTTTTGTCCTTGGTAAACCTACAGCAAAATCCATACTGATGCACTCCCGTGGCCTAGAAGGAATGGGAAGTGGCTAATATAAACCAGCATTAGTGCTATGACCTTTGGCCTTCTGACATACCATGCACTGTTCAACATACCTCCGGACATCTCTCTGCATCTTAGGCCGGTAATAAAAGCGTTGAACCAACTCTAAGGTCTTATTGAGACCAAAATGGCCACTCAAACACCCATTGTGTTTCTCTTGAATGAGATTTTCTCTCATGGAACCTTTAGGAACACATAGTTGTCCTCCCCTAAATAAAAAACCATTCTACAATGTATAGTCAGCATACTCACTATGAAAATGAGTCTCAAAAGCAAGACAAACTTTATAAGCAACAGCAAAATCATCATCGTTAGGATATAAATCTTGAAAGCAATCAATCCCAATACTCTTTACTTGGATCTCCTGAATAGTTAACAATCTCCTACTTAAAGCATCAGCTACTTTGTTACATTGGCCTTTCTTGTGCTTAAGAGTAAATGTATATGCTTGTAGGTACTCTACCCATTTCACATGTCTATGGTTGAGTTTATCCTAAGAATTCAAGAAACTGACTGCTTGGATGTTTGTATACACAACAAATTCCTTAGGAAGCAAGTAATGCCTCCACTTCCTGAGTGCCTGCACCAATGCATATAACTCTAAATCATAAGATGAATACTTTTTCTTTGCATCATTCAGTTTCTCACTAAAGAAAGCAACTGGTCTATTATCTTGACTCAAGACTGCACCTACTGCAAGTTGACTGGCATCACATTCTATTGTAAAGAGTTTATCAAAACTAGGAAGGATTAGCACTGGTTGTGTAGCAACTCTAGTTTCAAGTAACTCAAACCCCTTATTGGCTGCTTTGGTCCATTGAAACTTGACTTTATGACCACCTTTTATTGTATCTAACTTGGGTGCACAAATCTCACTGAAACCTCTGATAAAATTTCTGTAAAACTGGGCTAGACCATGAAAAATTATAACTTCACTGGCTGATTGTGGGGTTGGCCAACTTGTTATGGCTGCAACTTTAGATTGATCCATCTTAAGATCTCCACTGGACACAACAAAACCAAGATAGACTAGCTCTTGCTGCATAAAATCACATTTTTCAAGATTTATTGGTAACTTCTCATCAGATAATCTTTGCAAAACAATAGCTAAGTGTTTCAAATGCTCCTCTTTAGTCTTACTAAAAATGAGTATATCATCTAAGTAGACTACCACAAACTTACTAAGAAAATCTTGCAATACTTCATTCATTAACCTCATAAAGGTACTGGGAGCAGAGTCCAAAAGGCATAACCAACCATTCATAAAGACCCTCATTTGTTTTAAAAGCAGTTTTCCACTCATCACCCTCTTTTATTCTTATCTGATGGTAACCACTTTGTAAGTCTATTTTGGAGAAATACCTCGCACCCCCTAAACAATCCATCAGATCTTCTATCCTAGGAATAGGGAATCTGTATCTTATTGTGATCTTGTTGATAGCTATGGAGTCTATACACAATCTCCATGTGCCCCCTTTCTTAGGTGCTAACATAGTGGGGACTGCACAAGGACTAATACTCTTTCTTATTAATCCTTGATCCATTAACTCTTGAATCTGTCTAGCTACCTCTTTGTTCTGCTCAGGAGTCATCTTGTATGCTGCTTTGTTTGGCAAAGAAGCTCCTGGTATAAAGTCAATTTGATGACTAATGGCTCTAGGAGGAGGTAATGTTGCTGGTTGTCCATCACTGATGATGCTCTTAAAGTTATCAAGAAGTTGTTGCACTTCTTGTGGGATCTTAACTTGTTTTTCTTTCTTATCCTTCTTAGGTTTCATTGCAAGTGCATAACCAATCCCATCTCCCTCTTTCATGGTTTGGATGAACTCTTTGTCATTGACTAATAACACTTTAGGTGCCTGTGGTTTACTGTTCTCTGTCTCTTCACTAAGGGACTAAATTTTGTAGACAATGCCATTCTTTTGAAAGGAATATGTGTTTTTTTCACCATCATGGTGTGCCCTTCTGTCAAATTGCCAAGGTCTACCCAATAGTAGATGGCAAGAATCCATGGGAAGGATGTCACATAGTATCCTATCCTTGTATTCACCTATATTGAAGTCTACCCATGCTTGTTCATTCACTAGGACATGTTGCCCCTTGTTTAACTAGGTTACCTTGTAGGGTTCACTGTGCTTCATTTGAGGTAGGTTCAACTTGCTAACTACCTCCTTTGAGATAATATTATTTGTGGAGCTTGAATCAATAACCACCTTACATACCTTGCCCAAGATTTTGCACTTGATCCTGAACAATGCTCTTCTCTGAGACACTTCACACTTATGAGGTTCTTGCATCAATACTCTCCTCATCATTGGACTTTCACCATCTTCAGGTGCTAGGTGCATTGCTGGAGTTCTTATACTACTCCCTTCCTCTTGAACATAGTTCACTTTTCTTTCACCTCCATGGGAAGAACTAGGCTTTTCAGGACACCTATAAGTAGGATGACCCAATTTCTGACAGTTGTAGCATTTCATTGTGGAGAAATAAGACCCTCTACTTGGGCCACTAGACCTACCCCCTTCCTGGGTTGCTTGATCCCCCTTCCCTAAAATTAGGTTTGCTCTAAGAATCCCCACTTTGCTCTATAAGCTTAGATTCCCCCTAGGATCTTTGGTCTATGTGTCTTCCCCCAAAACTGCCTCGATGGCCTCGACCATCTCTGCCTCTTCCTCTACCTCTGTTATGCTGCTCTTGCTTCCTCTTACTCCTTTCCTCTACCTTGAGTGCAAGTTGATAGCACTTCTAGACTGTTGTAGGGCACAACAAACTTAACTCTTCCTGTATGTTCCATCTCAAACCATTGAGATACCTAGCAACCTTGACATTCTCATCTTCTTGGATCTTTGACCTAAGGCATTGCTTCTGAAACTCCTCAGTGTAGGTGCTGACATCTAACTCTTTTTGCCTAAGGTTTTGCCTTCTCCTATGGAGCTGTATTTCATAGTCCTTTGGAATGTAAGCCCTCTCTGATCTTGGACAACATTCCCTTCCAAGTTGCTATGGGCCTTTTGCCCTCTTTCTCACGTTCATCCTGAATGAACTTCCACCATGTTAAGGAGCTCCTCTCAACCTGGACTTAGCCACCTTCACTTTCTGGGCCTCTATCACACCATCACACTCAAAATGGTTCTCAAGCCCCTCAATCCACTCCATTACCCACTGAATAGTGGGACTCCTTCTAGTGTTCTCCCACTCATAGCCCTTCAAGGCTTTCAAAAAGGGTTCATTCTCTATCACAGGGTCGAGCATAGGGGTCCCATCCTCTATAGCTAATAGCTTACCCTTTCCTTCTATTCCCTCTATCTTATTGCTGGCTTCATCTGCTTTCACTTCTACTTCACCCAACTTCTCTTCTAAGAGGTCTAACTTCACTCTGAGTAACCTATTTTCTTCTTCCTGGTCTTCCACTTTCTTTGCTAGTTCTGCATTTGTCACCATGGTTGCCAAATTGCTACTTCTTCCCAAGTGTAGCTGTGCTCTGATACCACTATGATAGGGAGGATAGTGCTAGGTGTTTGTTAGGTGTACGGGACTACTGCTCCACTTGGAATCAAAACATAACAAAAAACAAGGAATTTTTAGTGCAAATTCTCAAAATGCTTCATAATTTCGAAAGATTCAACCCTTACAATAGTTCAAACAGGAGAATATATACCACTCCAGGTTGGTTAGCCCACCTGTACGGATAGGTACATGTCCAATAACACTAAAATTTAACATTTTGATGCCTAAAATGACACTTTTTGATGCCTAGAAGGTATAAGGTTGATCTCAAAGCCTACAAAACACCTAGGAACACTACTCACACCCTACAAACCAAACACAAAACATGCCTAGATCTTTTCAAAACAAAAACACCATTAAAAACTCACTTTTTACAAACATTTTGCCAGACAACTCCAAAACTGGCAATTTTGAGTAAAAGATGAAAACAGGAAATCAAAACCACACAATGAGTTCAAAACTCATCCAAACAACTTAAAGCAACACAAAAATAACTTAATCAACCTTTCCCACTCAAATCTAGTAAAAACCAAACTTACTCTCAAACCTGTGTTGAAAATGAGACCTAGGTGCTCCTGCACCAGAGAGGGAGAGAACATGGGGGAAGGGAGAGGGTAGAGGGGGGGGAAGGGAGAGGTAGAGAGATTTGTGAGTGTGTGTGTGTGTGTGAGAGACGAGAGAGAGAGAGAGAGAGGAGAGAGAGAGAGAAGAGAGAGAGGGAGAGGGAGAGGTGAGAGAGGAGAGGGAGAGGGAGAGGAGAGGGGAGGAGGGAGAGAGAGGGAGAGAGGGAAAGAACATGGGGGGAAGGGAGAGGTAGAGGGAGGGAGAGAGGGAGAGAAGAGG